>NC_079320.1:62161520-62461520 GCF_029931775.1 Euleptes europaea | reverse complement strand
TTACTGTTAATTAGAGCATAACTGTCACAATTGGCTGCTGGCATTTAGGCACTGGCTGGGGAACATAGTGCAGGTTGTGCAGGGTGGAATACCCACATGACCAAAAAGCGGGGCTCCCCTTAAGGAGCTCTGAGGAGGCGATGTTCACAGCAGCCAACCTCAGGTCTGACACATTAACCACACCCCCAGGAGGATGGTGATGGGTAGGAATAGCAGTTTCTGCCCTTTCCAATCCTAATACCAGACCTCAAACCCAATGGGGGGGTTGAGCCGTAAACTGTACTCGCTGCCCCCATCCTATGCTGCACCAAGATCTGAGGAACCTGTGATTGATAAAGTTGGGGCCTGATTCTTCCCAGCACAGTGCATCTACGTCGTACTTCTTCCCCTGCCATAGGTTGATCCCCACTCCAGTCACAGTGAAGTCCTCTGTTTCTGCCAATGTACTCAAGGCAGTTTACAATATAAAATAATGGCTTTCAGTCTCATAGTACAAAAGGTGAAAAAGGGATGGGTAGGGAACAGGTATAAAAGCAGAATTAAGATTTAAATAACTATTGTTATTGCCCCTTAGTAAATTGAATCTGAATCTGAACATTATGAATCTGAACTGAATCTGAACATTATGTCAAGTTGTAGCTGACTTATGCTGATTCTGTAGGATTTTCAAGGTAAGAGATATTCAGAGGTGGTTTGCCATTGCCTGCCTCTGTATAGCAACCCTGAACTTCCTTGATGGGCTCCCATCCAAGTATAGCCAGGGCCAAGATTTTAACTTCCAAGATCTGATGAGATCAGACTAACCTGGGCCATCTTGGCCTTGGCTGGGGAGGGCGAGGTAGAAGCTTAATAAAATAATAAAATCCAGGTCCAACACTCTATGGTAAAACAATAGAGCTGGGGAGAGTATAGAGCATCACACCAATGAAGTGATGTCATTTCTGGTCTTGTTCTGGAGCTGAGGTGCCATCGGTGCAATGCTTTCTCCCCTGTCCCCACCCATCTCTCTCCTCCCAGTCTTAGGCAGATCAAACTGTTTTTTGTTTTGCATGAGTAGAAATACAACACATTTGAATTCTGGCGACATCAGCTAGATTTATAGTCAGCCTAACCTCTTTCTTATAGTATTCATCAGCACCAAAGAAGCTGGTGTAATATTAGGTGACTTCAGGCAAAATCATCTTAATTCAGATTTAAAATTTGTATTCTCAAATTGGTTTTTTTCCCTGTAGAAATTATACTATACCCCACTATTGTAGCCAATTTGGCTTGTCTAGTACTCTACGGCATACTTAACATAATGTTTAATCCACCCTGCGGCTTGTCCCAGACCACCCTAATATAGACCAGGTGACAATTAACACCTGCTGAATATTTTATCAACCATTATCCCCACTCTATTGGATCGCTTATTAGCTTTATTCACTTCCAAGTGATTTGCATAATATCGCCCTTTAATATTTAATAGATGTTCCCTTTTAAACTCTCCGTTTTGTGTGCATTCGATCTTGACCTCTCAGAATTAGCATTTTAATTCATACCCCCCCTTTTATAGCCAGAAATTAATATCCTACCTTTATGCTGAAACAGAAATTGTGTCGGACTGTGAAACACTCCCCGCCTGCAGACTGCCTTACCTGGTATGTTAATGGCTCGGCTGCTGAAAGCCGCTTCCAAAACACACGTCCACTTTAACAGCACTTACAAAGTAGAATAATGTCCTTTTATTCCTGCTGAGTTTTGCAAGGCTGTGTCCTTTGATAATATTAATATTTAAATGGTCCCAACCAAGTGCAGCCATTAACACTTCGCCAAGGTGAAGGGGCAACTGGTGGGGTGAGCATAGTTCACATTTTCGCTGCCTCTAGTCATTCTGTCTCGCAAGAACTTTTCTACAAGGCTGAGAGAACAGGGCATTTCCCCATTCGTTCTATAAAGAAGGCTGGTAAGATGCGCATCATCATGGCATCCCAGAATGATGCACGCCAACTAAAGGAAAGGGATCAACGAAACACAAGCAGGCAGAATGGGCATTGCCCTTGGAAGAAGAAAGGGTTTTTTTTGGGGGGGGGGGATACATCACAGCAAGTTACAAGGGAGTAATGGTACAGCTGTGTACCTTGCATGAAACCCTCACATCAGCAAATCTGCAGTGTTTAAATTAGTCAGATTCTTGTCAGATCACCAAAGAGGATTTTTTAAATAAAAAATATGGCACTCTTGTATCTTGTCTAGCTGTATCCTGAGATCATGGTGGGTTTTGAGGGAGAAAGAGGGGTTGTATGTGTTGGGGCCTGGGAAAACAGGAAATATATAGGTTGAGCATAGGATTTTCTCCTTCTGACAAATGAATGCCTTGTCAATTCAGTGGCAAGGCTTGAGAGTCCATCCGCTTGGTTTTCATGAACATCGTTACCATTTGTAAACAATTGTGCAGTTATTTAGTTTTGTCTTATATTGTTACAAACATGATCACCAGATGAGGGGCCGTGATTCAGTGGTAGAGCATCTCCTTGGCATGCAGAAGGTCCCAGGTTCAATCCCTGGTATCGCCAGTTAAAGGGACTAGGTAAGTTGGTGGTGGGAAAGTCTGCTACCTGAAACCCTGGAGAGCTGCTGCCAGTCTGAGTAGACAATACTGACTTTGATGGACCAAGGGTCTGATTCAGTATTAGGCAGCTTCATGTGTTCATGAATTTTTGAATAAACTAAGAACATCAAGACTGTGCCCCCTCACTGGTTTACCTTGATCTTGTTGTTCAATGTCCAACTAGAATGCCACATCAAGCAACTTTGGATGTATGCAGTGGCCGTTTATGAGGGGTCAATTTTGATGCTCGCTCAAAGCTCTTTTAAAAAATGTGACCTTTAAAATGACTATTCATGGTTCCAACTCAAAAGGAGAAATTCCACCCCCCCACTCGCCTGCTCCTTTGTTCCTTCCATTAGGCAACCACCGTTTGCATAGCTAAAGCACAGCTGTCGTTTTGCATGCTTCCTTGAGGGGATTCTTCGGTGCGGGGGTGGAGCAAACAGAAAAGGTCATGTTAAAGGGGCTCCTAAGAAATGTGAAGTAGGTATGCACCAGCTTCGCAGTCACTTCCTGAATGACAGTTCAGCATGAAAAACTAAAAAAAATATGCGGGGCATTTCAGCCTGGAATGTGCTGCTAATTACCAAGCATAAATGGCCAGTAAGTGCTTGTGTTACGGACTTGTGGCCCGGTTGTGCATGTGTTTGCAGCTTGCCCTGCAGTCTACAAACTAAATATTCTCAATCACCAGAGGAGAGGCATGTTTCCTATAGGACCCTGGTCAGGTCACTTTATTTGTTAAATATTTTAAAAAAGGTAAAGGTCCCCTGTGCAAGCACTGGGTCATTCCTGACCCACGGGGTGACGTCACATCCCGACGTTTACTAGGCAGACTATGTTTACGGGGTGGTTTGCCAGTGCCTTCCCCAGTCATCTTCCCTTTACCCCCTGCAAGCTGGGTACTCATTTTACCGACCTCAGAAGGATGGAAGGCTGAGTCAACCTTGAGCCAGCTCCCTGAAACCGACTTCCGTTGGGATCGAACTCAGGTCGTGAGCAAAGCTTGGACTGCAGTACTGCAGCTTACCACTCTGCGCCACGGGACTCCTATTGTTAAATATAGGCTCATCCATAAGTTACAGGGAGCTGCAACCTTTGAATGACTGACATTAGATATACTGCAGTGACTTTATCCTTGGACAGGAAAGTCTGGCTACTTTTCCTTTCAGTTTTCAGTACAGTCACCATGCCAGGACTAATGTATGAGACAGGCTTCAAGACACATCTGTTTCACTCTTTTAATATTTTTAAATTAGAGTGGGGAGGAGCTGCAATTTCCATTTGCATATTGAGCTAGGTCTGAACAGCTTGGCAGCCATTGACAGATACTGAGTTATACTAAGGCTTACAGAGATAACAAAGTGGTATGTCTTCAATTCCAAATGGCAAATGTATTTCCCCCCTTTTAAAAATGTGTCTTTTAATCGGGAGGCTGCAATGGCAGAAGGAGGGGGCAGCAGCCAGTCACATATATACAGCCATCTTTTTCTGCAGTCCGGCACATTTGAGCTGTTCAGATGTGGCCAAACCATAGGTCTGTACAAAGCCACCATGCCATGAAGCACATGAACCAGTTGGACTTACCGATTAAACAAGCTTATTATTGTGAGTGATATCATGCAGAAGGAAGTTTTGTGCCAAGTTTCAGAATCACAATAGCTTTTTGTATCAAATTTCAAAGTAACAAAAGCAAGGTTCCATGTGAACTTAATAGAAAAAAATATCAGGAAAAATAACGTAATACATGATGTAAATCAGGGGTGGGGAATGTCAGGCCCAGGGGCCATTTAAGGCCCACGAAATCATTTGGTCTGGCCCTTCATGGGTCCTGGCAGATCTCTAGCTCAGAAGGATCTAAGACTGGTAATCCTCCCCCCTCTTGCGGACAGGAATAGGCTCTATTCAAGGCAGATGTGAGTTTATTTTACCGAGAAAAGGAACCTTTTTCCCCCCTTGCAGAAGAGTCATTAGCTATGGAGCTGCTAGGACCGCCCAAGAAACTGTGTTAACCCTTTCCCACCCAGGCCATGAAGAAACGTCTTGGTTGGCTAATTTTTAAATTGATAATTTTGTATGGCCCGCGAATTATGTTATAAATATCCAAATGGCCCTTGGTGGAAAAAAGGTTCCCCACCCCTGATGTAAATACACACAATCTTGTCTTAAATTATACAGTTGTGATGAGCCGGCTGGCTTTGGTACTATTTTCGCACACGCTTTATCAAGTGGTATGTATGTTTTTGTTTGATTCCCTGCAAGAATTTTAAACAGAGCTGTGTTATTTTTTTGTTAAATATATTGTTGTAAGAAGATTGTTGGTAATGTGGGCTCACCTTCATTAATTGGCCGTGTTTGCCCAGAGTCTCTAAATTTTGTTGTTCTGGAGAACATTCAGCTCATGTGACCATTACCTCTGAACAAGGTGCAAGAGAACCAGTGAGCAATTGAGCATCCTTGCTCTGTATTGGCTCAATTTCCTGGCCTATTGATTCAGCTTCTTTTGCCTTTCTACTCCTTTTGCCTCCTTCTTTGCCTCCCTTTCCACCCTCTTATTTATATGCCATTCTTCCGGAGGCACTGGCTCACTTAGTGATTTCCTCATAAATCTATATGAGCTGAGCAGCAATTATTTCCACCAATGAAACAAGTTCTGAAGAGGATTGAAGATTAACTGCTAATCAGCTGATCGATATGCTGGCATAGTATTCCTCCACAATCAGTTTCAGGGGGTTCCTTAGGGAGACAGTGGTCGTCTCCTCTTCAGCCAGGATTGTCCGAAACCTGGAGAAAAAGTTTCTAGTTCTGTAGCAGAGAATTTATATGAGTTGATTTGAGCTGGCTACAGCTGTCCCCCTCCAATACCTCTGTTTCCGAAGCTGTACTTACTGCAGGAACAAATGCTTTTCCCCCCCTGTGGCTGTTTATGGAAAATACATGTTACGCTCCTCCAGAGATGTTTGCCAAGAAGCATAGCCTGAGATCAAAGGGGTCTGGTTTTAAAAAATCTAACAAATGGAATGGTGCCCTTGACTGTGGGTTAATGGCTCTGGCTATCTAAACCATGTCAGTGAAAGCTGCCCTAAGGATTAGCACGAAAACCCAAAGCTGGCCAGAACCAAAGTAAGGAGTGTGCGGAGATGCTGGAAATAGGAACAGTAGTTTTTTTTGTCAAGGGAAACGTAACAAGTAGCTTTTTCCTGAAGGATGGGTGGAACAAATCTCATTCCAGAATATCTGGAAAGCCTTTGAGGAAAAAAAAGAAAAGAATACAGCTGCCTCTGTTTTGGAACTATAAAGGAAACCCATGACCATTTTTATTGCTATCAGCTAGTCTGTTGGCTGTGTTATCAACCTGTCGTGATTATTTATTCTTTTATATATGTTTTACTGCTTGAACCTCAAAGACCTTGAGCTGAAGCAAGTTTCTTTGAAGCCAACAACAATGGCTTGTGTCAAGGCTTTGGGAGCTATTGCGTCAAGCCTCTTAATACTCTTTGGCGTCTCCAAGTTCACTGTCAAAGGACATTCAGTGGTGATAATGTAAACTGTACAGTCTCTGAATTGCTTTTGTGTACAGTTCTGCCAGTCTTGCAAAATAAGTCCCCCAAAGTCACTAGGGCATTTGCATTTACCACAGTGCTTGCATGCCTGCAAAAACAGAGTCCTTTTAAACGGACGATCCCTCCCCAAGAGCACAATTTTTCTCTGTCTGTCTGTCTGTCTGTCTGTCCATGATTAGGTTTAGATCCTTGATTAGGTTTGGCTTTTCCAAAGCCAGTGAACCAACCCAGGTGGCTGCTTGGAAGATGATGATGAAGAAGAAGAATAGTTGGTTTTTATATGCCGACTTTCTCTACCACTTAAGGGAGACTCAAACCGGCTTACAATCACCTTCCCTTCCCCTCCCCTCAATGGACACCCAGTGAGGTAGGTGGGGCTGAGAGAGATCTTAATAGAACTGTAACTTGCCCAAGGTCACCCAGCTGGCTTCGTGTGTAGGAGCGGGGAAACAAATCCTGTTCACCAGATTAGCCTCTGCCGCTCATGTGGAGGAGTGGGGAATCAAACCTGGTTCTCCAGATCAGACTCCACCACTCCAAACCTCTGCTCTTAACCATTACACCACGCTGAGGGATGAATAATATTTAACTCTTTCTTCCAATGCCTCTTCCAAAATTTAAGTAGCCTATCCTGTTTTTAAATTTTTATTTTAAACTTTCAATTATTTTAAACTTTCAATTACAAAAAGAAAAAAGGCATAACGTATAGATTCAAACTTAATATACATAACATACTTCCTATCTACATTACACATAACACATTACCAAATGTGCCTAAGTAGCCTATCCTAAGCTATAATTAGCTCAAAGTCTGAGTACTTGCATTTGGGGAGGGGCTGTGGTAGAGCATCTCCTTGGCATGCAGAAGGTCCCAGGTTCAATCCCCAGCATTTCCAGTTAAAGGGACTAGGCAAGTAGGTGATGCGAAAGACCTCAGCCTGAGACCCTGGAGAGCAACTGCCACTCTGAGTAGACAATGCTGACTTTGATGGACCAAGGATCTGATTCAGTATAAGGCTGCTTCATGTGTTCATGCGTACTTTAACAATCCATGGAGCTACTTACAGTTTTGGAGGGACTATTTAAATCATAGAAGAATGTGGGAGGAAAGAATTAAATGCTCCCCCCCAGCAAGCCTTCTCTGGTCTTCAAAGCACTCAGCTGGGACTTCTAATTAGCTTTTAAAACACCACGAGCACCCTAATTGACAGAACTTTCACTTCATGTCTAATTTGGCTCTTAGGCTTCTGTGGTGGTGGTACAATAAGGCTGGTGTGTTTAAATTAAAGTTCTTTTATTTTGACTCCAGACTAAAAGAGTGAATGACTGGAGATGAAGATCCAGAATCTGAAAAGAAGATAGTCTTTATACCCAATATTGTTTTCAACTACATTGAGAAAAGAAGATGCTGACAGATTTATGAGTTTGGTGCCAGGCTGGTTATTTGTTAGCATTGAACTATGCAAATGCAAAGGAGAACCTTGATGTGATTTTGGGTGCAGAAAAAATGTGATGTCAGCTATGCTACTATGTCACTTATGGGAAAAACCCAGACGTGACATAGAGTGGTTCTAGGAATCACCGGAAACTCTATGGTAAATCCCCAGGTTTCCTGGATGTGATGTAGTGGCCTAGACAACATTTCTGGGGTTTTAATATTTTCCTCCCGCTGCTGCTCCATAGAGAGCCATGCTGGATCAGACCAGTGGTCCATCTAGGCCAGCATCGTGTTTGACTAAGTGGCCAACCAGCTGCTCTGGACAATGCAGAGGGCACAGAGGCCAAGGCCTTCCTGTTTGACCACCAAAAATGCTATGCTGGGAGAAAACCCATGTTGGATTGGGGCTGTAGAAAGGAGGAGAATTAGGTGAGATTCATGGGGAAATCCAGGATTGTCCAATACAGCAATCTGATTTGTGTTGTGTGTGTGTGAGAGAGAGAGAGTGAGTGACTGAGTGAGAGAGAGGGAGAGAAAGAGTTCTTAAACCATAAAATGTTTAGGGGCCTTTGTGATGATTCTAGATTCTTTTTAATATAACCTATTTCTGACTTCTGCTTCAACTGCTTTCTTGGTGACACAGACGTGCAACGTATGTTTTCAAACCTGTGAGAGAAATCCATCACATTTTATTGCAACGGTAGTCATGTCTCCCTAGGATTGAAGGTCTGCTCTCCGCACTTCTGCCCCTAAACTTCATAGCTATTCCTTTGAGACATAGGAAAGGGCAAGTTACCACAACCAAAGGGATGCTTTTGAAATACTCATGGTCAGATTTCCCCCCTCAGATTCTGCAGTTCTGAATTATCTGGCCTTGTTTCTGCGGTGGAACCAATGCATTCAGAATATTATAATGTTTCATTCTTTAAAAATGTCCTACTTTTTTTAGAGTGTTGCTTATGCTTGATTTACCACATTAAGGAACAGTTCAATGAAATTTAGTCACCTTATGCAAGGTATGCCCATTGTCTTCTCCCGTGCCACTGTCAACTGGTCTGAGCCAACAGATGGCACCTTACTGGCAGTGGTGAAGGTTCAGGAGCATAAGAACGTAAGAAAAGCCACGCTGGGTCAGACCAAGGCCCATCAAGTCCAGCAGTCGGTTCACACAGTGGCCAACCAGGTGCCTCTAGGAAGCCCACAAACAAAATAATAGAAACATACAATCATAGAGTTGGAAAGGACCACCAGGGTCATCTAGTCCAACCCCCTGCACAATACAGGAAATTAACAACTACCTCCCCCCCCACATCCCCAGTGACCCCAACCCTCGCCCCGCAATGCAAAATCCCACAATCAAAGCACTCCCGACAGATGGCCATCCAGCCTCTGCTTAAAGACCTCCAAAGACGGGGACTCCACCACCCTCTGAGGCAGCGCATTCCACCATCGAACAGCCCTCACCGTCAGAAAGTTCTTCCTAATGTTTAGGTGGAATCGCTTTTCTATTGGTTTAAATGTCATTGGCCATGCCACCAATGTGCGTTACCTCAAGCAGTTGTTTGGGTGGCTTGGCTAGAAAAACACTACTGGACTCAGCTTTCAGTACCTTCAGGTCTTTTGTGCCTTTCTGTCTCCTCTACAATAATAAAGTGTGCATTGATAAAATGACAAACAAAGAGCATTTGTGGCCAATTGTTTTTGGCATAGTGTTTTTTACTGAAGCACATATGTGCATCAGTAAAACACTACTAAAGAATCTTGAACCAATGATATCTGTGAAGATCACATATTTTGTAGTACCTTATTTATTTGTTTGTTTGTTGGACTTTTATCCCACCCTCATCCCTGGCCCAAGCCGGTCTTGGGGCAGCCACCAACAAATATTAACATACTGTACAGTAATAGTAAAATATATTTCAGTAAATAAACAGTTAAAATTCTAAAAGCATCATCTAACAAAATAAAGTAACTATCAAATATCAAAGATGGAATTCATTACTAAAACATGGCCACACTCGATTGGCGCCTCTAGGTCAGCAGGGCCCCCTCCATAGGATAGTTGTTAACCAGTTGCCAAAGTAAAAAGGGGGGTGCACATGTGCATACTGGTACCAATAGTGGTGGGGGGAAGATACAAACAAAGACACTAACAGCCTATTCCTGAGCTGGGTGGGCGAAAGTCCACAGGAGGCACCCAAGGGCCTGCTCTGGCATCTGGGCCACTTGCACTGCCAAGAGTGACATGGATGCCAGAGTTTGGGTGCTCATGGTGCTGTGGCAGCACGGCCCTGGGGCGCCAGCTTGGCTTCCCGCTAGCATCCTGACGGCGCACCTCTGTGTACCATAATCCTAGAGGGTGTTCCCAGGGCATTCCAGGGGTGGAGCAGCATTTAGGTGGCTTCCTAACCCCCCTTCAGGACAGGAACTCCCTCTTTGCCCTTACCTAGAGTTACACCACCTTTTTAGGTGGTGTAGCCCTGTGGAATGCTATGGAGAGGTTCCACAGGGTTCACAGGTAAGGGCAGCTTCCCGGCTTCAGTGTGTATGGGGGACCTCCTTTGGAGGTGGCATGGCTGTGCTGCCTCCAGCTACCGGCTCAACCCTCCCCTTCAGGAATGGGCTGCCCAAGGTGTATTAAACAGTGTATAATAAAATTCTGGAAATTCTTCTAATTAAAGTGAAATTAAGGAAGAAATGGAATGTAACTCAAACTAATCTTCCAGAACAATAAGCACGTGGAATGGGGAAGTTATGTTCATGCCCTCCACCAATTTCATTTTATTATATCCTCCTGTTTAGGTCCTCTGACATCTTGTTTCCTCAGCAGTGCAAATGAAAGGCAAGTCATACTGCCAGGATTCAGCATATGAACCATATCAGAATATTGTTTTGCTCTGTAGAGGTTTCAAGCAGTGCGAGAGCGGCATAAATTTCGGTGCCTGTCAACCACTGACTCATGACCAAAACTACTTTACTATACAGCAGAAGCAACATTGTTTGAAGAATTCGTAAGATGCCTGAGGCAAGAGGGGGCTTTCCTTATGTTGTATTAGAATGAAAAGCTATTTGATTCTGAACCTGACGGTTGGTTCCCTCTGCTATGAGAAAAAGACATCTCATAATGGTTGTCCCAGAAATATATCTGGGCCAAGGATAGGCCTTGTTTTGGTAAATTATGTGTCTACAAGGATCAAGTTCTTTGATTAATAAAGAAATATACATTTTTGCTTCAGAAATTTAAAACAGATATAGGGATTCTCTGACACAAAATAAAAAAACTGTGTGGACTGCCTTTAGCTGAAACATGTCATACAGTGATATGGGTTAAGATGGTATGATTTAATTTCACATCTACAGGGTTGATGCTAGGATGAAGAGAAATTCGGGATTTTATGAAATGTAGAATATATAGTGCTCAAGTTTTGCATCTATGACGCAAAAAGGAATATTTCTTAACTGTTAAGGGAAACCTTTTGTGACTGGTTGTCCTGCCTCGCCCATCATAGGGACTCCCTTAAAGGATCTTGGGGGTGGCAGCATGTCCAGCTTGGGGGCTCTCAGCTGGCTGTCACCTCCAGATGGCAAGGGAACCACACAACAGCTGGCACCCTTATGGAATCCTGAGGCTTGCCACTCCTTGGATTCCCCCCAGCAGGTGGGCTCAGGGGTTGCATTAATATTGGGTGGCAGGTGGGTCACCCGATGAAGGATCCATCCTCATGCTGTGCCAATGGTCCTTCAGCTGTATTCTAATAAATCTGGGGCCTAGTTTTCATCCCATTCTGGTGTTGTGTGGTATTTCTTCCGCACTGCCCTTGCTCCCTCTCTTGCGAAGAAGAGGAGGAGTAGTTGGTTTTTATATGCCGATTTTGTTTGCCACTTAAGGAAGAATCAAACTGGCTTACACTCACCTACCCTTCCCCTCCCCACAACAGACACCCTGTGAGGTAGGTGGGGCTGAGAGAGCTCTCAAGAGAACTGTGAGGAGCCCAAGGTCACCCAGCTGGCTTTGTGTGTAGGAATGGGGAAACCAACCCAGTTCAACAGATTAGCATCAGATGTTCATGTGGAGGAGTGGGGAATCAAACCCAGTTCTCCAGATTAGAGTTCACCACTCCAAACCACTGCTCTTAACCACTAACTACTACAAGGTCTGCAAACTGCCCTGATCTGGATGGCCCAGGGTAGCCTGATCTCATCATATTTTGGAAGCTAAACATGGTTGGCCCTGGTTAGTATTTGGACGGGAGACCACCGAGGAAGTCCAGGGTTGCAATGCAGAGGCAGGCAATAGGAAACCACCTCAACTTGGTTCTTGCTCTGAAAACCCTGCAGGTTCACCATAGGTTGATTACGACTTGATGACACTTACCACCACCAAAGGAAAAACCAATCTGTGTTAAGTGATCCTGAGCATGCATGCTTAAGGCCATAAGACATGTCTTTCTGAAATGAACCAGGATCCACATAGTCGAGCCTCCTCTGCAAACTCCAGGGGCTCCGCAGGAAATTAAACAGCTGCCTACTGGTGGATGATAGCTCACCTTCTGCCTACCTGTTGTGTAACAGCAGTCAAGCAAGAGTCAAAGGCAGCTGAACATCTTTACTGCTTAATGTTTGCATCATGTATGGAAGGTCTATTCATTTCAAAGTTTTTCCTTCTGGACTACAGGGAAACAACACATTGAGGCCAATTCTGACCATACTTCACATCAGGGAAAAACCAAAGAACTGGGAAGGAACAAAATGGGAGAAAGGAGGGGTTGACATTGGCCAGTTCCAATCCAGTTGCCCCCCCTCCCCATTCTGTATTACTTTTATGGATGCAGTACCATGGCCCCTAGCCTTTCGGATGGTCAAGGGGAATCTCCCTAGGATAGTTAACCTAGATATATCTGAGGTTAAAAATTTTCAGATGATGCTTGGAAGAAAAAAATAAGATGCAGATATCTCATTTTTCATATATTATGTGACTGCAGATGTTGAATTTCCTAGTTGTAGAATTGAGATTTTTCCTTACAAATTTAAAATCTGTAAAGAGGAATCTTGCCTTCATTTATATATTTCTTGATTTGGCTTACTGCTGGTGAAAAAACTAGCACTGGGTATATAGAACAAAATGCTGCCAGGGGCTGACTTCTCCTGCTCGTCTCTGAGACCCATTGACTAAAACTTTTAGTTCTGAACATTGTCTGGTACCTGTTGTCCTGATTTTTGGTTAGGTGTTGACATATTCATAACACCCAAAGCAAGTTAGCCATGTCAGTTGAAGTGAAGGTTGCCGAAGACATTTCAAGCTAAGTTCTTGACAGGAAAGTCGTGTCCATGTAGAAATGCTTGGAGGAAAGCAGCTGTGGTGTACATGGCTGATACATCAGGCATAAGATGTGGGCAGAAATTTTGTTTTTGACGTGCTTAGAGTTTAATTTGCCCATCCTTTTTGGCGGATTCTGTCCATCTCTTGCAGAGTAACAAGGCCTCAACAAGGCTGGAGTAGCTGACAACCCAAGCAGTAAAGTGACAGGTTCATCATGTTTCATTAATGGAAGTTCTCACATTAAAAGAGGAAGTGATCTAGAGGAGGTGCTGAGAGTTCATACTTTCCTATAGCTGGACAATGTCTAACAGTTTATTTTGTTTGTTACTGGACTTGTGGGATTGCTGGTCCCCCATATGGTTGGATCCTACATAATTTTTTAAAAATCTGTATGAAGTCATCACTTGAGCTGGGGGACAGATGTGGCCAACATTGCTGCCCTTAAAGAGGACCTGCTCCCAGACTGCTAGGATAGTGCATTAATTGACCATTGGTGTAACTTGCTTATGTTGTCATGTCATTTTGTGAGTCATTTCATATTTCGTACTAAAAATCCTCTCCCTCCCAAAAGGGGATAAATGAGATCAATTATGGATCTCCAAGTGTTTTGAAATTATTCACCTTCACTCTATCAGATATGATTTAGGAAACTTTTCAGGGTGAAAACGCATGGTCGCTTTAGCCTCCTTTATTCCCTGTTTCAGCCAGGATTCAGCCAGGATCAAACGCATGTGTTTCGATCCTGGCTGAATCCTGGCTGAAACAGGGAATAAAGGAGGCTAAAGCGACCATGAGTTTCCACCCTCATTGTCCTTAAATTTCAGATTATTCCAATGCCACAGAGAGTACTTTAGAAACAAAGGATTTATCTAACTTTTGGACATATAATCTCAGCTGGAGTTAGCAAGATTGAGGTCACAGTACCCTTTGGACTGCAGCCAGTGTGGTTAGAAGCTTGAAACCCAAGTGCCAAGGGTGGAACAGGCTATTCAAGGGCTATTTGCTCTATATGGAACACAGCAACATTGTCCCCGTTATTCATCTCTTTGGAATAGGGTGCATTTTCACAACCTGCTTTGCCCCTTTCCTATTTCACTTTCCAGTGAAACTGCAGGCTAGGGGAAGGAAGAGTGGCTAACTATTCTAATTAGAATACACTGAATAGGTTGAGCATGTGGCACACTTTAAATGAAAGGATGTAACATTTATAACATAGTTTGTGATAAGATGGCAGGAAGAAAAATGGCACAGATTTTATCTCCCTAATGGAAAAGAGTGGGTTCCTAGGCAGCACCCTCTCTCATTAACACATAGCAACATGAGGCTTTTAGTGGGGCACTCTGTGATACATTTACGCACTATTACATCAGCCATTAGATTCAATTTAAATGCGAGGAAGATGGGAGGGAGATCATTACTATTTTAAAATGGCAGTTGGGTGATAATTAAAAGCAAAAATTCAGTACAAGCCATGCACTTTTCTGTTACTTTTTTTTAAATAACCCATCACATTCGGGAATGTGGAAAGCAAAATAGCAGCAACCAGTTGTGGTCTTTGCCAAAAGCTGTGGGTTACAAAAGGATATTGTAACTCAGCATCTACTTATTCTTAACATACCTATTCTCTCCAGGATCAGAGGAGCATGCCTATTATATTAGGTGCATTGGAACACAGGCAGGATGGTGCTGCTGCAGTCGTCTTGTTTGTGAGCTTGCTAGAGGCACCTGGTTGGCCACTGTGTGAACCAACTGCTGGACTTGATGGACCTTGGTCTGATCCAGCATGACCTTTCTGATGTTCTTACGAGGAGGTAGGAGTTCTGTAAATGTATATGCTTCTCTAAAAATTGGGAGTGAGGCTGCTCTGTTTAGATCAGGACTACTAAAAAAAAAAAGGGGGGGGGGAGAAAAGAAACTCAACCTGAAAGTAGAACTAAACCAAAGGGGTTGAGCTAAACACTATTAAAATATCAACAAATATATCTGTTTTATTATTATGGTGCACAATTATGCTAAAAACACAGGGCCTACAATGTAGGCTAACTAAAAACAATAAACATTTACATACAACACATTCATAGTTGATGCACATCTATACAATGACCAAACTAAGCCCAGACATGTTTCGGCCTTATCTAGGCCTTCCTCAGCACTTATACATAAAATATATAATATTATATTATATAATACACATCCTGACATCTCCATTAATGTAATACAAGGTTAAAAAATATGTAAAACCCTTTTATTATGTGTGGCTTTGCGCATTAATGTTTATTCCATGTGTATTAAAACATGGCCCACAGCTCATACCTTTTCACAGACCTCCCCCCACCTCGAATCCTAACTACAGCCTTGCCTTTGGGCTGAAGCACAGTTGCAAATGTAGTTGTTCAAGCAGGGGACCCTCAAGGACTTAAAGGCATATCACTTCCACTTGTATCTCCCCCCCCCACTGTTTCTTCTTTTTCCTTGGCAGCCCACATATCTTTTTCCGGCTTCCTTGTCTCCCCACCTGCCCACCCACCTATCTTCCTCTACCTCCCTCACCACAGTCTTCAGCTTTCAGATGCTGTTTTAGCCAGAATCTGGAAAATGTGCGGGGAGAGCGAGGCGACCTCTGAAGGGCAGAAAAGGCATGCCTAATCAAAAGGGAGCCCCGAAGGAGTCAATGGGGGTAACCGTGGGGAAACATCCCTGCATAAAAGGCCAATTAGTACCTTTGGCATCCTTTGAATGCCAGTGGTCTATGGGATATGCAACTGATATCCTTTGGCATCCTTTGAATGCCAGTGGTCTATGGGATGTGCAACTGATATTATCAAAGAAATAGGAATACTCCTTTTCATATCTACACAGAAGTCTCTGAAAGTCTGGACTGACAGTTTTACCCTTAGACCCCTCTTACTGGTTAGCCATAGGTAAGACTACCTCCCATTAGAGACTGGAAGATCCTGGGCCAGCTGGATGATCAGGGGCCTGGAGACCAAGCCTTACGAGGAAAGGCTGAGGGACTTGGTGAATGTTTAATCTGGAGGAGGCTGAGAGGGGAAATAATTGCTCTCTTTAGTATTTAAGTATTTGAAGGGCTGTCGCTTAGAGGACCTCAAGGAGCTGATCCTGTTGGCAGCAGGGGATAGGACTTGCAACAATGGGTTTAAGTAATGGGCGGAAAGGTACTGGCTGGATATAAGGAAATGTGTTTTTACAGCAAGAGTTGTTCAATAGTGGAATAGGCTACCTAGGGAGGTGGTGAGCTCCCCCTCACTGGCAGTCTTCAAGCAGTGGCTGGACAAACACTTGTCAGGGATACACTAGGATGATCCAGCATTGAGCAGGGGGACTAGATTTCCTGTATGTCCCTTTCCAACTCTATGATTCTATGAAGGTTTCAGTAGCAGCTGTCACTACAGTGTTGGATTTGTTGTCTCTTTCTCTCCTCTTTCCCTGGATATTTTTAAAATTACCCCTGACACAGAGGAACAAAAAAACCCCAGTGGTTTATTTTACACCAGGACTTTCTCATATAACTTCAGGAATTGCAGTCACCATCATGGGACAATAGTTTTCTCAAGTTTTGTCAGAAAATTCCCAGAGAAGAAACGTTGTCTGGCACCTTTAGTCTCAAAGAATGAGGAATTAGGAACCCTTAGTGGTTTTTCACATTCAAAGTACTTGAAAATGTACAAAATGTTTTTTTTATTATAGGATTGTTCTTTTTTCTTTTCTTTTTACTTATCAAAGTGCCACCCACGGACTGCATAGCAGAAGTCGCTAAGTATTTCCAAAGAATAATAGGTAGAATATGACTTCACATCTTCAGTCTAAAACAAAGAACTCATCACGTTCCATTTTTTTCTTTCTTTTAGTTATTGAGTAAAAAGTTCCTCTCATTAAGGTGCACTCACATTGACAGGTGCAGGAATCATAGCTCTCTTCTGAGAAGGGGAAGGTAAGCTATAGGCCTGTAAAATATTGCTTAAATACAAATCTTACATATGAATATTAGAAAAGAGCAAGAGTCCAATAGCACCTTAAAGGCTAACAAAATTTCTGGCAGGGTATGAGCTCACGCAAGCTCATACCCTGCCAGAAATTTTTAAGGTGCTATTCTAATGACAAGAGAGGGTCTGCACAACTTGTGGTCTGACAGGCATCTGTCTGAAGTCTTTTATCATCCTGGTAAATAACATTCAGTGAATAAGAAGACAGACTGAAATGAATGAAAGTGGCTTAATGAAGCTCAATCAGATAAGGAACAAATGCTTAGCAGTGCAATCCTATGCAGAATTTCTCAGGTTTAGCCATGGCCTAACAACCAGCTGGAGACCGGAGTGGGAGGGGGGAGAAATAGTGGGGTGATTAGAAACGGCATGACGTCATTCCCAGGAAAACCTGGAAGTGATGTCACACCACTCTAGGTTTTACCATAGAGTTTCTGGGGATTCCTAGAGAGGTATGACACCCCTTCCGCGTTTCCCCTAGAAATGACCATGTTGTTGGCCCAACAGCCATTTTATAAAAAGTTTTTGTCCTGCTGCCACTCAGAGCAGTGGTGGAATATGGGTAGGTTTGCCAGGTCCTCCCTGGCCACTAGCGGGGGATGGGGGGTAGGCTTGCAAGATCCAGGTTGGGAAATTCCTAGAGATTTGGGGATGGAGCCTGGGGAGGGATCTCAGTGGGGCACAACCCCATAGAGTCCATCTATTTTCTCCAGAAGAACTGATATCTGTTCTCCGGAGATGAGTTGTAATTCCAGTTTCCACCTGGAGTCTGGCATCCATAGATATGAAAGCTGGGGGCGGGGATTCCCTACCCCGTTAGGGCTTGGCAACCCTGCTCAGATCTCAGCCCAAACTGGAGTAACACTGATTAGGGTGGCACTGTGAAATAACTAAACATGTAAAGCAAATTGGAGACTGATGAAATGACTTAAGCAATATGATAAAAAGGGAAGAGATAAGACTTGACGAGATAAACATTTCAGGCAAAGTAATCAAAGACAAAGTTTAACAGCATAATGGCAAATGACACTTGGTTTCCCCATTTCAGCCTTCCTTAGGCCTAAACTGCCTCCAGGCAGAGACTTGGGCAGGATTTTCACATATATGGGCTGTACCTAGGGTTGGGTACCCAAGGTTGGATGAAAAGAAAATATATATAAGTCTTTGTATAAATACCGAAAGTATAATTTATTAGAAGCGTTATATAAAAGTTAAAATTATTTAAAAGCATTAAAATAGCACAATGGCATTTCCTGAGGCTGATAACTGTAACTGTGCTATTTTAATGCTTTTAAATAATTTTAACTTTTATATAGCGCTTCTAATTAATTATACTTTCAGTATTTATACAAAGACTTAAATATGTTTTCTTTTCACCCAACCTTGGGTACCCAGCTTTTGTTTTTAGGTTGGATTTTATCCCCCTCCTTTTTTTCTTCCACTACTGTACCTAGGGTTGCCAGCTCCCTCTTCGCCACTGGCGGGAGGTTTTTGGGGCGGAGCCTGAGGAGGGCGGGGTTTGGGGAGGGGCTTCAATGCTATAGAGTCCAATGGCCAGACGTCCGGTGGGGACGGATGAGGAAGCAGCAGCATTCATCAGAGGCTCCTTCATGCACATTTCAAACTTCACTTTTTAAGGAAATGAAAATAACTTGGGAGTCGTGAGTTATCCATTGTTGAAGTTTGTAAGTTTGTTAACAGCCTCTGAACCACTTGGAGTGATCTCAGACATTCCTCTCCTCTCCGGGTAGGACATTAATTACGTCTCCATAGGCTGGCAAGCCGAGTGCTGTAAAAAACAAAAACAAAAAAAACTTTGGAGATATTTGACTTCTGAGTCCAATTGCCAAACCGGCCATTTTTCTCCAGGTGAACTGATCTCTATCGGCTGCAGTTCAGTTGTAACAGTGGGAGCTCTCCAGCTAGTACCTGGAGATTTGTGTTCTAGCAAAAACAACCTATTATAATCTTAATCAAGCTTCAATATCAAAGTTGCAAGTTCTGTGGTTACTACCCTCCTGGATGAACTTGAGGGGGAATTGTTTTTCCAGTTCCCAATCTCCAGGGCTGGCTTGGAGAAAAAAATTCTCTGTTGCCACCCTCCAGGAATTGCCTGGAGAAAAGAGTGTTTGCCAATCTCAAGGGCTTCCCTGGACTGAAATTCGGTGGTTGCCAACCTCCAGGGCTTGTGTTCTAGCAAAGACAACCTATTATAATTTTTACCAAGTTTCCATATCAAGGTTGCATATTTAATGGTGATATTCCTACACTCTATATTCTTACCGTAACTACAATGCTAGACATAAACCAACTCAATACTATACATACAAAATCTCCCACCTATATGTAATGCAAATCCCATGCAATAGATCAGTCATCTTTGATACTGAAACTTGATTAAGATTATAATAGGTTGTTTTTGCTAGAACACTATCATTCTAACAACCTAGGTTCTTCTTTTTGAGGTGAGTACCTGGAGGTTGGCAGCCCTAGCTGTAGCCACAACCACATTCCTCTAGAAATCAAACTTTATATTCTCTCCAACTTCCAGTTACCAACTTCCAGTTACTTTAAAAGCTGCATTTTTTTTAAACAGCTTACCATAATAGTGGAAATTGGCAACTTCATTTTTAAATTATTGATTTTGATGTTTTCTCTATACACTAAACAGTGTCTGGAAGTTTGTGGGGGGGGGGGAGTTCTCTTCCATTTCCCATCCCAGCAGCTTTTGTGGGAGCCTCTGGCTGTTTTCCTCAGTCTGAATATCCTAGAGTTGGACATAGCCAATAGCACAGACATCTATTTTGCATATAATAATGAAGCTTTTGGGAGAAAAGCTCATAGGGGGGAAAGTCAGAAAGTTCATTTTAAAGTATTTATTTTATGTGAGTGTCTTTGCATGCTTCCTTAACTTATGAGAAAAAATATTTTATAAAGGCAATTGTATTGATATAACCATGACGACTTCACATCAGAAGGGTATATATACCACACTGGCATTAAGCAATTTCCTTCATTTTTAGTTACAATGTAGTATTTTTAAAGAAGTAAAAGTAGGGTTGCCAGATTTTTGGGGTGGAGCCTAAGGAGGGCGGGGTTTGGGGAGGGGAGGGACTTCAATGCCATAGAGTCCAATTGCCAAAGCAGCCATTTTCTCCAGGTGAACTGATCTCTATGGGCTGGAGATCAGTTGTCATAGCAGGAGATCTCCAGCTATTACCTGGAGGTTGGCAACCCTAACTATGAGTCTGTGGAAGAAGGTCTGTAGAAGAACCAACTGTTGCCATAGAACAGTCTTTTACAACTGCCCAGATAGGCAATTCCCGTTAGGGAGAAGAAAGGAGGCAAAAGTGACCAAAATGACAGCCATGCCTACACAGAACTGTTCGTATGGTACTCCAAGTGGCTATTTGTTTCACATGTATAGAAAACTGCTCCTGAAAAGCAATAAGATTTAAAGCAAGGGTGTCGGACTCGATTGTTATGAGGGCCAGGTATAATGTATAAAAGGAAGTATTTCTTCACACAACACATAGTTAAATTGTGGAACTCCCTGCCCCAGGATGTGGTGATATCTGTCAACTTGGAAGGCTTTAAGAGGGGAGTGGACATGACCATGGAGGAGAGGGATATTAATGACTACTAGTCAAAATGGATGCTAGTAATGATGCATACCTATTCTCTCCAGGATCAGAGGAGCATGCCTATTATCTTAGGTGCTGTGGAACCCAGGCAGGATGGCGCTGCTGCAGTCGTCTTGTTTGGGGGCTTCCTAGAGGCACCTGTTTGGCCACTGTGTGAACAGACTGCTGGACTTGATGGGCCTTGGTCTGATCCAGCATGGTTTTCTTATGTTCTTATGTTCTTAACATAAATGTCAGTTGGTTGGACTAGGCCATGCCTCACCACCCAGATCGAGAGTGGGTGTGTGTGGCTGCCTTAGCTGGCTTGTGGGCCAGATAAGAGCTGTCAAAGGCCGGATCCGGCTCGTGGGCCTTATGTTTGACACCCCTGGGATTGTAGCTTTAGGGACCCCCAATATTGCTTTGAGTGCCTACACAGGACAGCTGAATGCTATAGTTGCACTTGCAGTTAACCGCTTGTATGTAAAAACTAGGTCTAAATAAAGGTAGAAAGCAACACAGAAAATGTTGGAAAGCAGTGGGTTGTCTGGATCATTTATTAAAACGGAGTGAACGAGTGTGCCAGTTCCAGACAGAAAGGCTAGTGCAGAACCACCCACACTCACGTATGTGAGGCTTTCGTTTTCTTGGCACAATTTTTCAAGTTCATTGATCCAAATACTCTCCGGTATGTTAGAGTTTACTCTCATGTCAGCATGAGGTAACCTTTGGTGTTTCCGCAAGCAAGCATTTGATCAGGTGTGCTCTCTGGAGAAAATGTAATAGTCTTGGTTTCCCTTGCAAAGATTACAGATAATGACCTGCCATTCGGTTTATGTTGTCCCAAGAGATACTGAAACATTTCCCATTTTTTAAAAAACTTATGCACTACTTTACCAGTCAACTAGTGTTACCATTGAAACTGTCAATTACAACCAGAACAAAGTTAATGGTATGTATGGCTTTCTTGACACTGTCCTGCCTTGTTTCTTCATATATTATTTGATGGAAACATTGTCAGAAACAATCTGTACAGGCTAATTCTTCAAAATTGGCAAGAATGTGCCCAGTCCTTTGTGGTTATAAATGGATTACACCCTCCTGAGGCAAAGGGTATGGTTGGAAAGCACAAATTACAACAATCCTGCTGGAGTTAAACAAGCATAGGTCTGTTCAGTGTCTAGATGGAATATCATCTAGGCATCCATGGGGGTGGAATCCAATGAACTGTGAATAGTACAAGTTCAGTGATCTCCATTACCTGTGACTCTCCCCCAAAGCTGCTTTTGAAGAACCTTGGGAATAGAGTGGAACAAGCGAGAACCCACAAGATCTTGTGGGAGGCATCTCATTTCCCCCTCCCCAACTATTTCCTCTTTCCCTTTCCTGAAAGCCCCCAGAACCTCTCCCCTTTTCCGGCTTCTTTCTCTCCTTCTAGGGTTGCCAACCTCTAGGTGGAACCTGGAGATCTTCTGGAATCACAGCAGATCTCCCAACTGCAGATATCACTTTCCCCTTAGACTTGCCAGCTCTAGGTTGGGGAATTTCTGGAAGTTAGGGGTAGAACCTTTAGGTTTGGGGATGGAAGCAACCTCAGTGGGGTATAATGCCATAGAGTCCACCCTCTAAATCAGCCATTTTCTCCAGGGCAATTGATAGGGTTGCCAGATGCCCTGTGGTGGCAGGCAACCCCCCAGCCATTTACCTCTCTGCCCGCCGACCAGCTGAGGGTCGGTGGACAAATTTTCATGCGCACATGCACGCCGCAGCACGGAACTTGGGCAGGGCCAAGGAAGTGCAGGAGGACGGCGCAGGTGCAGCAGAGCCCTGCCCCAGCCCCTGCAAGTGTTGGGCGCCATGACGTGGTGCTGTGGGGAAGGACAGGTGCTTCAGTGGCTTCCCCACCAGCCACTGGCCCCAGGATGCTCTCGCCACCGCGCCCAGACTCCCTGATGCTCAGCTGGCCGGCCCAGCCCTGCTCCCCACCTGGGCCATCAAATCGGCTCCCCAGGTGAGTGCAGAAGGTCCACACTTCTGGTTCTAAACTGGAAGTGGTGCGCGTGCAATCCCCAAGCTCTGCCCCCAAAGCCTCCCGCCGGAGGAGAGGGGGGACCTGGCAACTCTAGCAACTGAACTCTGACATCTGGAGATCAATTGTAATTCCAGGTGATCTCCAGCCTCTACCTAGAGGCTGGCACCCTAGTTCCCATGTAGCAAATGGCTTCTTTGGAGAGTGAATTCGATAGCATGATATTCAGCTGAGGCCTCTCAATGAGTCATCCCTAAAAAGCCAAAATAGGCCTAGAAAGGACCCTGCTCTCTCCTCCTGCCTTTTTACTTACAGAAACCCAGCCTGGAATACTGTGCTTGCCTAGCAACAGTCATTGAGGGAACCTGGTGATTAAAGTTACAGGTGCTCCTTTTATCATTTTCAGGTTTTTAAACCCCCACTATTTTTTTTTTCAGATTTCACATTTTTCTACATTTTTCTGTTTTGTAGAAAGATCTGTCCTGCCCATTCACAGCTCCAGTCGCTGGATTTAAGTATCCTCAGATTTGGCAAACTTCACTATTAGTATATAGATGCAGCTTGAGGTGGAATTGTCAGAAAGCACCCTTCCTCTCTTCCATGAATTCTTCAGCAACTGGAGAACAAGCTCCCACAAAAAATGTCTATCTGTGTGGCTTTCCTTTCCTTTCCTTTCCTTTCCTTTCCTTTCCTTTCCTTTCCTTTCCTTTCCTTTCCTTTCCTTTCCTTTCCTTTCCTTTCCTTTCCTTTCCTTTCCTTTCCTCCCTTAGAAGCTCCTTGATCAATTGATCTTGAGCAGCATATATCTAGTGTTGGAGGGATATAAGGACTGAAACAAATCTTGCCACTGACAATGTAGCCTTGGGGTCCCTATCGCTTAGTAAAAAAGGCATTATGTCAGTCACAGAGGCATTGGATTTGTATGTTAAAAGGGGGGAAATATAGTGCGATTGAAGTTCTGACGTGGAAGCAAGTGGTTTAGGAGTTCCTCCAGGACATAATCACCAGCAGTCTTGCTTTATAAGAAACAGTGTCTTTTATTTACAGTGCACAGATAAAACATACCATCACGTACACTACTCCACTACTACTTCCAGGCTGTAATTTATATCATTGGTGTGTTACAGAAGCACAGTTACATAGCCTTATATACACCCACTGCACCTGATCTGCATTAGGCCACCTGTGGACCTTCCCAAGCATTACATCAGCAAACTGCCCAGATCCAGATTCCTGCAGTTCCCTTTGGTACCAGCAAGGCTATTGCTTCTGCTGACATCATCTTTGGCCTCTCAAATCTCTAAGATCTGACAGCTCTCACACAGCTGTTACTGTCAGATTATTACAACCAACTTGATACTCTGACGAGTTCCTCGTAAAAGCGGCATTCCAAAAGGGCATGGGCTAATGAGTCAATAGAGCCAGAAGAGCAAGGGCAGATCCTGTCTGAGTAGGGTATATTCAGAATTCTGCCCTGCATTACCATAGAAGGGTTAGCATTCAATCTAGCCAAGCAAAAAGCTCTACAGAGACGAGGAGTTGTCAGATAATATGTAGAGGCAGGCAGGCCACGTAGAGGGGGTATTCCGAAGAACTGGGATGAACAGACGCGACGAGCACGAAAAGTAGTGCTGTTATAATTTTGGTAAAAGCTTCAGTTTTCCCAAGATCTAATAACATATCCTGTGAGAAGCTGTGTGGCTTTCTGTCAATTCTTTGTGCTGTGTCTCAGATTATTAGTTTCAATGTCACTGTATTGGGCCTAAATTGTAAATAATAGAGAAATGTCAGACTGTACAATGTCTGTACTGCAGCCCTGGCTCAGAAGTTGAAGTGGCAGCCTTAACATATAATTTCCATGTTTTGTGATGCATGAGTGTATGTTACTTATTGCTTCCCTTAAACTGAAGGATTGTTGATTTTAGAATACATCGGATGCAACCTTGGTCACTAGCCCCATTCCTGGTTCTGTCTAGAGTTGCATGGACTGGGGGGTGGTGGATGCTGGCTCCCTTCTGTCTCCAGCACAGGCCATGGACCCTTTGAAGGCAGAAATACACAATATGCCTTGCTAGGGTTGCCAACCTCCAGGTACTTGCTGGAGATCTCCTGCTATTACAACTGATCTCCAGCCGATAGGGATCAGTTCACCTGGAGAAAATGCCCACTTTGGCAATTGGACTCTATGGCATTGAAGTCCCTTCCCTCCTAAATCCCGCCCTCCTCAGGCTTCACCCCAACAATATTCAGGTATTTCCCAACCTGACCCTATGCCTGGCACATGGAGACAAGGGGTGAAAAGCCCTCCTGGTGCCAAAAACTTTTTCTGAGGATGGCGGGTAGGGTTGCCAGGTCCCTCTTCTCAACTGGTGGGAGATTTTGGGGGGCAGAGCCTGAGGAGGGCAGGGTTTTGGGAGGGGAGGGACTTCATTGCCATAGAGTTCAATTGCCAAAGAGGCCATTTTTCTCCAGGTGATCTGATCTCTATCGGCTGGAGATTAGTTGAATTAGCAGGAGATCCCCTGCTACTACCTGGCAGTTGGCAACCCCAACGGTGGGGTTGCCAACTCAGGGTTAGGAAATTTGTGGAGATTTGAGGGTGAGGCCTGGGGAAAGCAGGAGTTGGGGATGAGCGGGATATCAGCAGTGTATAATGCCATAGTCCACCCTCCAAAGTAGCCATTTTCTCTAGGGGAATTGATTTCTGTCATCTGGAGATTAGTTGTAATTTTGGGAGATGTCTAAGCCCCGCCTGGAGGCTGGCAACCCAGGTTTAACTAACTGAGGAGGCTGCCTGAGCTAGTTCAGGAAAGGCCCAGCAATTCTGAAGATGCTGAAAATCCAAACTGAGGTGAAACTCAAACTGGCTGAGTCATTTTGGTTCAACCCTGGTTCATAAACACCGTAGGTATAAGAAGGAAGCCAGGTCCCATTCTGTTTGTGTGTCATCCTCCAAATGCTGCTAGAGAGATCTGATGCATGTTTCCTGAACTCGTCCTCCTCCAGTGGGCCTAGGATTGCCAGGTCCCTCTTCGCCATCAGCGGGAGGTTTTTGGGGTGGAGCCTGAGGAGGGCGGGTTTTGGGGAGGGGAGGAACTTCAATGCTATAGAGTTCAATGGCCAAAGTGGCCACTTTCTCCAGGTGAACTGATCTCTATCGGCTGGAGATCAGTTGTAATAGCAGGAGATCTCCAGCTAGTACCTGCAGGTTGGCAACCCTAAGTGGGCCTCATTAAATTGTGTGTGGAATTTTTTCTTGCTGTTCCCAGAGGCCTTGGTTCCCTGTCTGCTCCTCAGTGCATGAACTGGTGGAATATACCTTAAGGGCTTCCAATTCCCCCCTGTAAATATGTGCTATATACAACAAAACCAATCAAAAACAGTTTTATAGAAACAGATATGAATACTCATTGGGGACGGGGCCATATTTTTTCAAGGTTTATTATGGCCTTCACATATTTTACAGGAAACTTGTATGGCAAAAGTAATATATGTGTTCAAAATGACTCCAAAGACAATGGTTTGCTCTGGGAGTAATGATTTGGTATAATTCAGCAAATGCGTTTTCCCCCATGAGTGTATTAATGAAACGGCAGTGCATTGCAATCTACTTATGAATAGCTGTCTAGGCTCCTGCAAGTAAATTACAGATTTTTTTTTTAAAAAAAACGGTTTTTATAGTAATATATTCAGAGTTTTAATTTATGAGTGTGCAGCATTACAATTATATCAGCCATACAGATAGGATCTATTTTTAAAACATGGTCTCATCTGAATTTAATTATTTTGCCGCTGTCTCCATACATTTCTTTCACATCCCTGATTAACAGCTTTGCATGGTATGAGCAGAGAGCAGGTACAAGGTGTAAACGGAACCTATCTACAGCTTTTCTCCCCCCTATTTTTTTTTTTTTTTTTACAAATTAGCTGGTACAATCAAAATGATTCCTATTCTAAAAATACAGCGGAGTTACGCTTCTTCCCCATTCAACTTATAGTACAGGTTTGCCTGGTTTCTGCATTGTCTACCTTATCAGCTTTTGACGCCTTCCCCGTCATATTATAAAGATTACAGGCAGTGCTGTGGTTATCTGACTGAGCCACTAAAAAGAGAACCTGCCAGAAAGAAGTGTAGAAGCTTTTCAGTTTTTTCTTAAAACTTAGAAAGTTGTAATGAGAGGCATGCAGGACTAGAACACATAAACAGGAAGCATTTGGCAGGGCTTAATGAAGGATGCTGGGCAATTCTCGCCCTGAAATAAGTCATCATTTTCCATTCGGGCACACAATAATTGTCAGTGCTGCAGCAGTGCATTCATTTACACTTTCATGATAAGTAATGCAGTCCTAAGCAGAGTGACTGCCTTTCCAAGCACACTGAAATCAATGGGCTGAGAAGGGTATAGATCTGTTTAAGACTGCACTGTTTGTAGCATTTAGGGTTACATAATTTATCCATAAATATTGATATCAGCCAGATATTCAGCCAGATATTCAGATATCAGCAGGGTTGTGGTGGGGGTTGAATTCCCTTTTATTTCTTCCTTAGTTTCCTTTATTGATAAAACTATGGAATATTAAAAGTTGTTACATCTGCCATTTCTGCTATACTGCATAGATTCAGGAATTCTTTAAAAAGTGTCCATGATCATTTGGAGAGAGGCTATGATTATAGAACTGGTACATGAGCCGAATATGACCTTTCATTCACTCTCGCTTGGAAAATCCCTGAAGATTTGGTGTGGTGCTTGGGGAAGGGAGAGGGGTAGAGATTGGGGAAAGGACTGGGTAGGAGCTCAGCAGAGATATGATGCCATTATGGCATTGCCATAGAGTCTGCCTTCCAAAGTTATCTTTTCGTCCAAGGAAACTGATCTCTGTAGGCTGGAGATAAACTGAAATTCAGGAAGACCTCAAGGCCTGCCCTGGAGGTTGGCAGCCCTACTACAACCCTGCTACCTGCAGACTCACAGGCAAGTATCATGTCTGTCAGATTATACCTAGACCTGTTGCTGCCACTGAATATGTATTTGGTGTCAGCCACTGAGAGGATGAAGTGCCGCCATTGCTGTTGGCATGTGTGTCCCTGCCCTGTTCCCCTTTCCACTTCCATTGGTGATGGGGCATTACATTAGGGAACTTACATTCTCATTATAAATAATGGCCTCCCTACTCCTTTTCCCTCCCCTGCTGTTGAGCGCCACCCCCACTTATACCATCTTGGGGAGGTCAGATCCATCTGCTCAGCTGCAGATGGCTATTTTTATTTTATTTTGCCATCGGGGGCATTATTGCCTTATTTATTGAATTGATCTGGGCTATTTTAAGTTGAATTTTAAATTGTATTCTAAATGTTTTATTGTTTTTATTGCATTTTGGATCGTGTAAGCCGCTCTGAGCTCTGTGTTCGGGTTGGAGACTGTGGGGGCAAAAATGCAATAAATAAATAAATCCTAGCTGGTAACAATGGGTGGTAGAATCTTCTTAACATGCTGAGATTTTTATCAGGTTGATGGCTGAGATTTTTTTTTTTTTTTGGGGGGGGGATATTAAGACCTTTTCAGCACAATAAGAAAAGAAATCCTTTTACTAAGACTCCATTTTCCTTGGCCTAACAAAACAATGCTTTACTAGGAAGTGGCACCTTAGGGTTTGAAAAGGGAAAACAAATATTTAAAATATTTGTTTTTTGCCTACCAACAAAAGTTCTTGAGGATGCTTATGATCCTACACGAAAATGCAATGAAACTCCAGGGTAAATACAGCAACATTAACATAGTAGCAGATCAATAAGAGAATAAAAACAAAAAACTCAGTCGTCCGTCCAGTGCTTAAAACTGAAAAGTATAGCCAGTCAACAACAGGCAAATAGATGCCAGGTAAGAATTCTACCAGATAGGGGTAGCAACTAGGGTTGCCAACCTCCAGGGACTAGCTGGAGATCTCCTGCTATTACAACTGATCTCTAGCCGATAGAGATCTGTTCCCTTGGAGAAAATGGCGGCTTTGGCAATTGGACTCTCTGGCATTGAAGTCCCTCCCCAAACCCCACCCTCCTCAGGCTCCACCCCAAAAACCTCCCACCAGTGGTGAAGAGGGACCTGGCAATCTTAGTAGCAACACAGAATGCCCTCTCTGGTAGCCACACAGTTCACTGCTGAAGGGGGGAGTGCACAGAACGGAGCCTCTGAAGAGGATCACGATGATCAGGCAGGTACATATGGGAGCAGGGATCCTGCAGACATTAGTGGGATTTGCTTCCTCTTCAGTGGTAAAAGGAACATGATGTAGAAATGTTACCTAAAGACCCTGAGAGGCCAGGCCCAAGGACAGAGTACAGCTCTGTGTGTTAATCTAGGGATGTTTCAGCCTAGCCCAGTCTCCTCTCCTCAGTGTCAGAAACGAGAGCTATATTATAACAACTTGGTTCGGGAAGGCGTTTTTATAAATGGCACTGTGGCTACGTACCACTGTGCATAGTATATATTATCTCTTTGCTAAATCCATTATCCCACTTTGTTTTTATACTTATGTAATACCATTTTCTGCCATTTTTAACATTTCATGTCTAAATATTGTCGAAGGCTTTCACGTTCAGAGTTGGTTCTCGTAGGTTATCCGGGCTGTGTAACCGTGGTCTTGGTATTTTCTTTCCTGACGTTTCGCCAGCAGCTGTGGCAGGCATCTTCAGAGGAGTAACACTGAAGGACAGTGAAGACCCTGTCCTTCAGTGTTACTCCTCTGAAGATGCCGGCCACAGGTGCTGGCAAAACGTCAGGAAAGAAAATACCAAGACCACGGTTACACAGCCCGGATAACCTATGAGAACCAATTTCATGTCTAATTCTTATGCTTTACTTGAGACTGCTGTACCCCTAGCCCTATTACATTGCTTATTAGTTGTCTCATCCTGTCGATAGCATTGACTTACCATATGTAATCCTCCTTGAGTCTCAGTGAGAAAGGCAGGCTATAATAATGATAACAACAACAGCAGCAGCAGCAATAATTTACTTAGAAAAATTAAAACCCATTTTGCTCCAAGAACCAGATTCAAGGTAGGATACAATGATTTGAAAAAACAACAACAACCTATCCTGTTACATCCATAAAAATAGTAACAAGTAGGGAAACAACCTTTCACTTGGAAACATTTAGGTGTTGGTATATAAGTCCCTCCTGAATAACTCCCAATGGTTTGCAGAATAAATGGGAACTTTCCTGACATCTTTTGCAATGCTCTTGATCTAAAAGTCCTGTTAGGTGGGAATGATCAGCGGGTGTTCTACCAACAATCTTCTGGCTATCATCCAACACTCTTGTTTCAATAACTCTGCACGGCTGTGTTCCTGCCAGTGCCGGATTTACGTATAAGCTAAACAAGCTATAGCTTAGGGCCCCACTCTCTTGGCCCCCCCAAAAAAATTTAAAGGAAAAAAACCTGGATGTACATTTCCAAAATATAAGGAAAAAAACCCAAATAAAATAAAACCTACATACAACAACAGTGTTTTGTGTTGTGTAGGCTCCTATGATGTAAGTAATGGGCCCCACCTGCTAGCCTGCATAAATATTGTTGTTGACAAAGGACCGCTGGACATATAAAGGGCCCCATTACCGTCAATAGCTTAGGGCCTCATCAAACCTAAATCCAGCCCTGGTTCCTGCCACCGAACCAGAGAGGAAGCTGATGAACAATCCTATGTATCGAATTGCCAGCCTTGTATCCCAGATTATTATAAGGACATCAACAGAACTGCTGTTTGAACTCTCAAAACTCCTGAGGGCATAGGGTTGCCAACCTCCAGGTGGGGCCGGGAGCTCTGGAATTTCAACTAATCTCTAGAGATCTGGAGAAAATAGCAGCTTCGGAAAGTGGATTCAATAGCATTACATCCCTACTGAGCTTCATACCTTTTGCAAACTCCACCTTTCCAAGGCTCCACTCCCAAATTTCCAGGAATTTCCCAACCTGGAGCTGGTAACTGGGAAATTTCCAGGAATTTCCCAACCTGGAGCTGGTAATTATACCTCACTGAAGTCCCGCCCCTCCCCAAACCCCGCCCTCCTCAGGCCCCACCCCAAAAACCTCCCACCGATGGCAAAGAGGGACCTGGCAACTCTACCGAGTGAGGACCATACTAACCAGCATGCTCCACCACAGGCCTATTCATCAGGACAGATCAATGCAAACTCTGTTCAGAATCAGTCTGTTTCTGGTTTGGATTGACAACAGGAGATGACCGCTGCCCGCATGCTGTTCTTATAAGCTCCCCAGAGCCATCTGGTTGCTCACTGCTAAAAACAGAATGCTGGAGTAGATAGGCCTTTGGTCTGATCCAGCTGAGCCATTTTTGTCAGGCGGATGTTTTGAGAGGGGCAGAAGGATCCTGAAAAAGGAAATCCTCTCTGCATAATGTATACTATGATGGTGCCCTCTGCATAAGAACCAGAGGACGAAAACAAAGTTGTAGTTGCAGTTGATATCAGTTTTTTTTTTTTTAAAAAGAAGGGTATTGACAAATTTCCCACTGTTGGGATAAGTTCCCTTTTGCAACTGCGAGGCAGCAGAATAGAGCAGTTTTTGTATTTACGAGCACTCGGTGAGCTCTCTGACAGGTTTATTATTTGTTGGCTTTCTCCAGCATTGCACAGTAAAAATTGTTTTTAAAGACTATTCCGAAGTCTAGCTGGCTACCACTGTATCAAACCCAATCAATCTGCTAATGTATTTTGCTCCCTTGATTGATAACTGGTGCGGTAGTTTGGCAGTTCAGGGAAGGAGAATGGGACTTGGTAGTCATTAATCCTTTCTCTCTCCCCTGAGCAGCAACTCGCACCATTATCCACATTTCTAACTGCTGATTTCAACAATCTCATGGCCACTCAGCCCGGCACCAAATTCACCACTGTCCCTTTCGTTCTCCAAAGACATTTCATCATCTTGGGCCGGGAAGCTCCTGCTGGGATTTTAATAGCCAAAGGGACAACTTGGTATAACTGCGCCATTAATTTTGGCGCGTTCTGTTTAAGAAATGCACCCTGCTAAGCACATATTGGATAACAGGGATGCTGAAGAACTCACTTTGCTGCCAGAGTATGATCCCTCAATATTAGTCTGCCAACAACAAATTTCACCAGGGGAATTAAATTCAGGATGCTCTGTGCAGTTCTCTCCAGTTGGCCGCCTCTTGATTAGCCCGGATTCTCTTTCACCTATTGTGTTTTAAGCTTTAGGGCACCCAGTGAATAAGTAATCTTTGCTGTCAGGCAGATTAGCTGCATGTTTGTTTTAGTGCTGTGAAAATGTGAACAAGCTCAACTGGGCAGTGACTGAAATGGCTGGAATCATTAAGTCAAATCAGCCCCCATGGAAAGAAGAAAATTAGTTATGTTATGTAAACAGATATCTATCATTCATTGAAATGTGAATACCAGGAAACGGTTGTGTGGGTTGGGGAGAGAATGTGGACAGAGAATAAATTGGGGCGCATTTTCTTAGTGTTTGGTGCCTTGTATTGAAGATACCAAGGACTCCAGATTGTTTAAAATGCCACAGGTTTGCATTTGAACACACGAACACATGAAGCTGCCTTATACTGAGTCAGACCCTTGGTCCATCAAAGTCAGTATTGTCTACTCAGACCGGTAGCGTCCCTCCAGGATCTCAGGCAGAGGTCTTTCACATCACCTACTTGCCTAGCCCCTTTAACTGGAGATGCCAGGGATTGAATCTGGGACCTTCTGCATGACAAGCAGATGCTCTGCCACTGAGCCACAGCCCCTCCCTTCAGTTTCCACTGAGGATACAGGTGATTCTCAACGTATTGCTTGCTAACAGTCTCAGTTGTTGTTGTTGCTGTTGTTTTTACTTTCAGATTTTTCTGCAGACCTGGGCAGGGGGGGGCGGGGGGGGGGGCTAAGTCTGCAGAAAAACCTGGTTGGGGTGAGTGTGCCCCTTATCTGCAGATTTAAGTATCCACAGGTGGGGGCACACTTTGGAATTAGATATATAGATGGCCAAAACTGATGCACAATGTGTAAATGGCACAGGGTTCCCTAAGAGAAACAAACAAATAAGAAATTTACCAAAGAAGATAGGTAGGGTGAAAATGGTGTTTCTGGTCATGCACACAAATTCAAATCCAACAGAAGGGATGTAAGTTTTTAAACCCTGTCCTCTGTTGCTTCTCATTTTGTTTTGTGAGCAGACTGGCTTGGGTAACTTTGGGTGAGATTGGAGGGGGCTCCCTAAACTCTCTGGAAATGATCTGAGTCATTCCAGTCATGAGGGAAACAAAAATAAGTCAGTAAGAGTTGTAAATATGGCTTTTTAATGCCTGTCATTATAAGAGAAAACCTTTACCTGGCTACTGGCCAGAAGGGAGAAAAACCAGCCATGCTAGTCAACAACTGGCCTGTGTGCAACCCTAAGGGTGGGAGACTGAGCAGGGAGGTTTAGGTTTTTGCCATTAGTTAGTACTAGTATTTTAAAAAAGCAGGGAGGGGAAATCAGTTTGCAAATGTATCTTAAGGGTGTAAGTTAGGTTTGCCAGCTCTGGGTTGAGAAATACCTGGAGATTTTTGGGGAGGAGCCTGAGGAGGAGAGGGTTTGGGGAGGAGAGGGATTTCAATGCCATAGAATTCAATTGCCAAAGCTGCCATTTTCTCCAGGTGAACTGTTCTCTATCAGCTGGAGATCTCCAGCTAGTACCTGGAGGTTGGCAATCCTAGTATATGTGTATACCTAACTACTGTTTTTTCCAACAATTTCATTTTTCATAGATGTTGCTCATGATGACTAAGGCCCAAACTCACTCAGATTAATTGTGGAAAAATACAGTGTTTATGACATCATATTTTCATGAGTTGTTGGTCATATAAGAGACAGAGGAGAAACGAACAAGAGATTTACCGCTTAATATTTTCAAAATATATTGTTGTGGCATTTGTGGTTGGCTGGCTTGGTGTAAAACTTCCATAACTTTTCCCTTGAATAATAAGGAGATCTAAATCAAACTCAGTTATGTATGGGGTTGCTAATAAAAGAAATATCGTATCACATAGACACAGATCTGCATTGGTAGGTTTACAGTTCAACTCCAAAGTGAATTACAGCCTTCTAAACCCATTGAAGGAGCCCCGTGGCGCAGAGTGTTAAGCTACAGTACTGCAGTCAAAAGCTCTGCACACGACCTGAGTTCGATCCCGACAGAAGTCGGTTTCAGGTAGCCAGCTCAAGGTTGACTCAGCCTTCCATCCTTCCGTGGTAGGTGAAATGAGTACCCAGCTTGCTGGGGGTAAAGGGAAGATGACTGGGGAAGGCACTGGCAAACCACCCCGCAAACAAAGTCTGCCTTGGAAACGTCGGGATGTGACGTCACCCCATGGGTCAGGAATGACCCGGTGCTTGCACAGGGGACCTTTACCTATTAAACCAATTGACGTCAACTGACTAAAAATGGTATAACTCTGCTTAGGAGTGCCCTGTTACTATGCCATAGTCATTCATTTACCTTGACTCCCACTCTAATTTTACACACTAGAAAATCTTGTCACTTAGGGCTGCTTGGATCGAATTCATGTACATCATGAAAAAGTTATCAGAACATTCCATAACATGCACAAACTACTCATGACACTGCCAGAAATATTTCTGAAAGAGCATGTGTGTAATTTGAGAAGTCAGGGCCTTCATATGTATTGGAACAGTTTATTGGCTGCATCCGGCCAGAGGTTCCAATGCGGATTGAAAAAAATTCTGAGAACTGGTTTTGTTTCTGATTTGGACCTAAAGTTGTTTCACAATCTGATGTATCGATACATGTGGTGGAATTGAGGCCCATGTTTAGGTAAACCAAGTAAAAATACTATCCTACCATGCATAGGATCTTACTACTTCTGATGTTAGCTGTCCTAAGCCCAGCTTCAGCCGGGAGAAAGGGTGGGATATAAACCTATAAATAAATAAATAAATACATAAATAATACTTGGTCCATTGTCTGAATAAGCCCCTGAGACACCCTGCTTTAGCCCCCCCCCCACAAGCAATTAGGGTATATTTGGGGAATACTGGTGAACCAGAAATACCATAATCACTATCAGTGGATGTAGGGTTGCCAACCTCCAGGTACTAGCTGGAGATCTCCTGCTATTACAACTGATCTCCAGCCTATTGAGATCAGATCACCTGGAGAAAATGGCCATGTTGGCAATTGGACTATATGGCATTGAAGTCCCTCCCCTCCTCAAACCCCGCCTTCCTCAGGCTTCGCCCCAAAAATCTTCTGCTGGTGGCGAAGAGGGACCTGGCAACCCTAAGTGGATGGGATCATATCACTGTCTCTTCCCACTGAGCTGGCTTTTTGGACTCACCTAATTGCATATTGTCAGGAATAAATCACTGAGTTCATATTTACATTTGGTGTCTAATGCATGTTCAGACATCTTCAAAGATCAAGACTTCAGAACGGAAATTAGAATCACAAACTGGGTATGCACTGAACCAATAGACTAGACTAGACTAGACTAGACTAGACTAGACTAGAATAGAAATTGTATTTGTACCCCACCCTCCCCTGGCACCACCGCCTGCCTGCGCACCTGGAGCCTGGTCAGGTAAGCCTGCGGGGGGGGGTGCATTTCCCCCTCAGCTTATATGCGGGTGCCTAATTTTTCCCCATTTTTGGGGTGAAATTAGGCATCTTGGCTTATACTTGGGTCGGCTTACACCCGAGCATATACGGTATCCTTTTTTACCTCTTTTTGTGGCTTTGTTACGTCCCTCGCATATTTTGTCTACTCTTAGTACAAAATATGATAGACTTTTCTAAGCACTGGAAATAATGTGAAGAATGTTGTGCCTGTGTGACGACCAAGTTCTGTACAGGCTTCTTAATGCAGCCTACATTTCCTTTCTAAATCTGACATGTACTTAATGGGAAAGAAGGTGGCAACACAGCGTGTAATTTCCATTTTTAAAGTCATGCTCTTTCCCCGTGTCTGCTCTGCACTTCATCTCCTATCTTCAATCTACTTCCCTTTCCTCGACTCTCCTGCTGCAAGAAATCTCCCAGAAAAAAAAGATAATGAAAGGAGAGATGCTTGCAAAGGGAAGCTAGCCACATGCCACTCTCCTGGCCTCAGTAGGTGTCTTGAGACATCAGAAAGACATATCTCCGCACACAGCATAATGTTTGTGCCATTTGACAAGCTGAGAAAACCCTTAACTGGGTAAATTGAGAAAAGCTCCGAGAGGAGCCCCGATGTACAGAGATAACAAGAGCCAAAGAAATGCTCGTCTGTGTTATGCAGGGCAGGAGCAGAAACAGCAGCCACTGAAACCTGACGGCACAGCATGAATCCCTTGAAATATCGTAATCTGTAACAGCCTGAATGGGCTTGTGTTGGTAACGGGTCTAGAGAGAAAAAGAATGGAACGTGCAATCAGACCCAAAGGAATAATAGTCATAATAAACAAGAGCCAGGCTAATTTTCCTAGAAAATTGGCTTAAAGGGGGTCATTGTGACCTGTTTAGATTTACTAGGTTTGCTAGGGGAAAAACACACACACAAATTCTTGATCTTGCTCTTTTTTTTTTTTACATGCAGCAATGCAGAGGGTGGAAGACAAGCGACCATACTGGCATAATGCAGCTATTGACTTCGGAGCTGCCTGTCAGCCACCCACCATTACATTACATTGGGCGGGAACAGTACAGATGGTAGAACGGTAATAGCTTCAAGTAGGCTCCCCGCTGCTTTCAAGAGATTACTACTTTAAAAAGCGAACAAGGTCAGATCCCCCCCCCCTTTTCCTTGTGACCCGTTGCTTTATATTTCATTTTGAGGGCAATTTGACAGACATCCTGTCAGCTTATCTAGGCCATGTGATGGGGGCCACGTGGCCAGATGCTGAGGTTTATAGAAAACTGGATACTTGGGGTACAATTCCTGAGAGTTGCTGTGAAAGTTCAACATCAAGTTAACTAGATGGTTTTATTAATTTTAGCATTTCTTCATTTATTGCTGTTTTAACCTCCTTGTGTGTGTAAAGTGCCGTCAAGTCACAGCCGACTTATGGCAACCCCTTTTTTGGGGGTTTTCATGGCAAGAGACTCACAGAGGTGGCTTGCCAGTGCCTTCCTCTGCACAGCAACCCTGGTGTTCCTTGGTGGTCTCCCATCCAAATACTAACTAGGGCCGACCCTGCTTAGCTTCTGAGATCTGACAAGATCAGACTAGCCTGGGCCATCCAGGTCAGGGCAAAGGTAGTCCCCTGTGCAAGCACTGGGTCCTTACATGACTGTCTTGATTCTGCTTACCCTCTCAGTGCCTTTCAATGTTCATGGTTCCTTCTGGACTGCCTTTCTGGGCTGAGATTGGGAGGCACTGTTCTGTGAAGGGTCCAGTCCCACTCGAAGCATAGGTTTTAATAGGTGGTGTTGGGGGACTGCTGCTCAGCCTCTTGGCCTTTGGCCTGTGAGGTCCCATAAGGTTCCATCTTGTCCCCTCTGCTCTTTGACATCTAGATGAAACCACTGGGTGAGGTCATGTGAAGACTTTGGCTGGGCTGTCACCAATAGGCAGATGACACTCAGTTCTGCCTCGCACTTCCAGCTAATCTCTAGGGCGGCCCTGAAAAGTATTCCAAGAATTCAATTGGTACAGAATGGTGCAGCCAGGATGTTAACTGGATATTGACAGATTTACGGTGACTTGGAGGAACCCATTCTGTAACATAGTGATCACTTTGAGGTTTCAGTGGAGGTGCCTTCCTTATCTTACAAGGTTACAGACACCGAAGTCCTCCTTAACTAGAGTCTCCAGCAGCCACACACGGCTAGTTTCAGTCCATATCACTAAGAGAAGTCTGTGATTAAGTTCCCTTTCCAGGGATAATGCCATTTCCTTACACAAATGACAAAGCCAAATGTTTTATTAAGTGTGAGCCAGCGTGGTGTAGTGGTTAAGAGTGGTGGACTCTAATCTGGAGAACCGGGTTTGATTCCCTGCTCCTCTATTTGAGCAATGGACTCTAATCTGGAGAACCAGATTGGATTCCCCACTCCTCCACATGCAGCCTGCTGGGTGACCTTGGGCCAGTCACAGTTTTCTCAGAACTGTCTCAGCCTCACCTACCTCACAAGGTGTCTGTTGCGGGGGAGGGGGGGAAGGAAAGGTGCTTGTAAGCCACTTTGAGACTCAGTAGAGAAAAACCAACTCTTCTTCAGTTTTCTCCTCTATTATATGTAGGGAATTATGCTTACATCTTAAATAACAGAAATTATTATAAGAAGGTGGGTTTGCTTTCAGTTCATATTTCCTGAATTAATAATGCCCCCCTCAGTTGCTTTTTCAAAAACATGCAGTAATGTTTCATCTGCTATATACATCTGGAGAATCTAACATGTTTCCCTAAGGGAACAACACTAGAAAGTCAAATTATATATATTTTCTATGAATGAAAAATTACAGCAGTGGTCAGAAACCAACTCTTCTTTTGTTTTTTGTTTTTCCACATCACTGCTATGAGGTAAAGCAGAAGGTTCAGCCAATTTCTGTTTCTAATAACTACCGCAGAGAAGTTGAAGAACAATCCTGACCCCAACTGAAACCGTAATTTATGGGCAGCACTTTTGAGGGGAAGAGGGGGCTTTGAATAATCTGCAAGCAGGTCTTTGCAAATAAGGAGCTTTAAAACTGCCAAATGCAACTGTAAAGGTCCTGAGCATTAACTCTTGACTGATTTGTAGAGCTATCCTCTTGACTAACATGAAAGGACTCTTCTTTTTGAATTACACATCCCTCAGTTTACAATTGCATGTTGGGAAATACAAGGTGTATTTATAGTAAACAGCTGGGTCCAGTTCAAGAGTGATTTGTTTGGTGTTCTTTTATGATTAAGTTAATGCTGTGACACATTAAATGGAGCTCATTCATCTTCCATCTGAATGTTATGGGAAAAAAAATTAAACCACAGGTTCATACAGTGTTACTAAACATTCCTCAGGTTACTTCTGCCATTATTCCCTGAGTAAATAGCCCAAAGAAGTACATAGCATTTAAGGAACTCCTTATCAATTAATGGTGGCTTTAAAGGTAGCCATTCATTCATGTCAAAAATTTGTAGGCCACCCCTCCAGAAACCTCCTGATTATTTATTTTATTTAAAACAATGAAACAGTGCCAACAAGTAAATTAAAACAAGTGAAGCAAACAAAAAAACAATAAATAACAAAACAAGCCAATCAAAATAGGCCAATAAAAACAAATCAAGCCAATCAAAACAGGACAATAAACTCACGACAGGTCATAAAAGTAGCATTAAATAAACAGACCAGCCTAAAATGATATTGATAAAACAGTCTTCAGGCTCAGAGCAGAGGACAGAAATTCCATCAAGTGCTAGGAAGATTTACGGCACAGCAGTGGATAGAAATTCCACTCAAGCTAGGAATGGTAGGAGTTTTGACCCAAGAGGAAATCAAAATGGAGCCATGGTTTCTGGTTGGGATGTAAATATTATTGGATTGGAACCAGGATTTGTTGCTTTCCAGAGAGTGCTGGGTCTGGTTGAGGAACACACAAAAGGTATGAGTAGCATAAGCCCAGGGCATCCCATGTTTGGCCACATCCCATGTGGCCGCATCATGGCAGTAGCAAGGCCCCAAGGTTGTGGTAGGCTTCATCTCATCTGGTCTAACACCTCCAGCATATCGAGCAGGTGGCAACATTCTGTTCCTCAGTGCATCAGATATGTTGGAGCATGCAGGTCTCTCTTACATGTGCTCAGGGTGGATTACAAAATCCATTATACCTTTCAGAGTAGAAATTAATGCTGCCACTCATAACTAAGCATAACACATCATAACACAAGAGAAAGGAAAAGAGGAACAAAAAGATACTTACTACAGAAATTTATGTAGGACCTGGTGGTGTCTCCAAGGTCCCAGACAAAGGTCTTTCCCAGCCCTGTAGCCCAACAACCTTTAAAAGGTTAATTTTAAAAAACCCATAACACTCATTGTTAATAGGAAAATTGTAAAGAGCAGACCAGGGACTCTACTGCTCTGATTGCAATTTATCTGAATAGCTGTGCTGGATAAAGAGTCCTTCAAGCAAAGTATAATGCTTTTGTGTCTTGTGGGATCCTTGTGTTGACTTGCTTCCATTTCCCCATGGAGAGATTTTCTCTTTGGGTCTTATCTGGATGAGGCAGTTGTTAAGAGCTCTGTGTTCATTGCATTTATAATTTCTGTTCGTTTTGGTATTGAGGAATCATTTCATAGTGCAGAGGAACACACTGTATTTTCAGGACAGATTACCACAGCTTCACCCAAAGGGCCATTTGTTACATAGTATATGATAAAACACAAATATTCAGGATAAAACAAAATTCAGAAATTTAAAAGAAACATAGACATAACTGAAATATTCAGTCAATACACAGAAATTCATAGGGTTGATCCAAATAACAATCTAAAAGGTTGCGACCAATGTTCATCCCATATTTCCATAGCTATTGTATAGATTTGGTCCAGCCCTGTCTTATTTTTATTGCTAACCTCGCAACATTATTTGTTAAGACCTCACTTGTATCTGACAGTAATAATATTTTTTTCATGCATCAAATTATGGTTCTCAAGAGTACAACTCCTTAGTATCATGCCATTTTTAGAGCTCAGTTTAACAGCACACCTCCTAAAATTATGGTGCCAAAACAATATTTCAATAAACTTTTCAATAAAGAAAAATAATTTCCTCAAATACTAATCTGAGAGCCTATCTAGATGAAGGATGTGTCCATTAATGGCTATTAGCCATGACTGCTGAAAGCAGAGCCTACATGTTCAGAAGCAGTATACCTCTGATTACAAAACACAGTGACAAACAGAAGGGGATGGTTATCCCAATCATGTCCTATTTGTGAACATCTCAGGGGACCTGCCCTGCCACTCTAAATCACGAGTGCCAGGATAGATGAACTGTCAGTCTAAGCCTGTTGCCCACCTCTTATACTCTTAGGAGTCTTTTAAAATCAGCTCTATTATTATTTCAGAGCTGATACTGTTGTTCAACTTCTTTTCTTTGGGGCTGTCAGTCTCCACAGGCTTCTGGCAGCCAGTAAGGGGTTTTCCTCTTAAGAGTCTGAACAAATCCACACTGCTGTGACATTCTTCACGATTTCTTGGTCATTAAAAGAACAAAACAGACAGAAACTTCTTTGCAGTTTCCAACACTGCTGTGAGGATGTGTGAAAGAAAATTAGGGTTTAAAGATCACTTTCACAATTCCACCATTTTGTGTGATTAACCATTAGTCTGCTTAAAATGGCATGACTCTGCCTAGGATGGCACTGTAAATTACACACCAAGAGCCCAGCTGGAACAGACCAAGGAAGTCCAGTGTTTCCAGCAGTGATCTGCCAGATACTTCTTGGCAAAACCATAATCAGGGTATGGAGGCCACAGACCATATATTCATTGCCACCTGATCCTAGGTGTCCATATAGTTTGCATTGTGTTTGATAGCCGTGACCAAACCCATCCTCCATAAATTGCTTAATCCTCTTTTAAAGCCATCTAAACCACACCACTTAGCAGTGAATTCAGTAATTGGATTATGTGTTGTTTGCAGGAATACTTTCTTTTATCTGTCCTGAACATACTGCAAATCCATCTCCCTGGGTGACCCTGAGTTCCAGCTTTGACATTAAAGGGAGAAAAATGTCTCTTCCTCCACCAGAAATTTTATACATCTCCATCGTGTCCTTTCTCTCCCAGACGTAATGTTCTGCCAGATGTCCAGATGTTGCCGTTTGTAACTTCTGATGTCACAGTTCTCCTGTGCAATTCTACATTGTTTTTAAGTTTGACATAATTTCTGTAAAAACAGAGCAGGACAGAGGTTATCCTTAAAAGAATCTAAAGACAAAAAGTGAAGCAGAAGAAAGAACAAAGCAACAAAATATACTATGTACATAAACATGAATCGAAATGATGGTCCAGGATTATAACCTTGTTCATAATGGGTAAAGTTGAAGATCCTGAAAATGAAAGAACTATAAAACTAAAATAAAATACCAAATAATTTCAATATGCAACCCTGAAAGAATGAGATGGCTGACTATGGTTATTGTACTTCTTGGAATATTTCCCAATATGTGAAGTGTGATAACTGCTCTTTGTACCAAATTTGACTCATAAAACCTTTTGAAATGGGGTAAGTGACTGGCTACTAGGGTTGCCATGTCCCTCTTTGCTACTGGCAGGAGGTTTTTGGGGTGGAGCCTGAGGAGGGCGGGGTTCGGGGAGGGACTTCAATGCCATAGTCCAATTGCCAGAGTGGCCATTTTCTCCAGGTGAACTGATCTCTATTGGCTGGAGTTGAGGGGAGGGTCTCATATAGGGCACTTTCACACATACCGAATAATGCACTTTCAATCCACTTTTAATTAGGGCCGTTGATTCGGTTCGGCCCGAACTGAAAATCAGCCGAATTTCCCCTGATTCGGTGGTTTTTAGTTCGGGAGGAACCGAACTCAAAACTGGTGGGCAACCGGGGGGGCCGAATTCAGCGAGTTCGGGAGTTCGCGAATAAATTCGGCCGTCAGTAAGCAGCATAACCGTCAGTAAGCAGCATTCTCCTCCCCCGGCCAATCGGTGGGCAAGCTGGGTCTTCTTCTGGCCAATCAGTCAGGATTGAGTACTGGAGGAATCAGCTGATGTGCGGCCCGGCCAGGGAGAGAGAGAGAGAGAGAGAGAGCGAAATCCTCGTGTGTGTGTGGGGAGTGCTTGTGCACATTTGCTCCTTTCTGTGGCTGCAGGGGGCGTATTTTTTGGGGTACAGACAAAAAACTTTCAGTGGAGCTTCAGATGAAGCTTCTTAAGATACCCCCCAAGTTTTGTAAACATTGGGTCAGGGGGTCCCGAGATATGGGCTCCCCCCTTTTTCTTTCCATGGCTGCAGGGGGTGCATTTTTGGGGGTACAGACCCCAAACTTTTAGTGGAACTTCAGATGAAGCTTCTTAAGATACCCCCCAAGTTTTGTAAACATTGGGTCAGGGGGTCTCGAGATATGGGCTCTCCCCCTTTTCCCTCCCCCCTTTTCCATTTATGTGGCTGCAGGGGGCGCTTTTTTGGGGATATAGCCCCCAAACTTTCAGCATAGCTTTACACAATTATTCTTAAGATACCACCCAAGTTTTGTAAAGATGGGTTCAGTGGGGGCAGAAATATCGCCTCCCCCCTTTTCTCTTTCCATGGCTGCAGGGGGCGCATTTTTGGGGGTGCAGATCCCAAACTTTGAGCAGAGTTTCAGACCAGTGTTCTTAAGAGACCACCCAAGTTTTGTGAACATTGGGTCAGGGGGTCCCGAGATATGGGCTTTCCCCTTTCCCCTTTTCCCTATTGGGATGAATGGATCTGCCGATCCTGTGTGCATCTTCTCCAGAGCAAAACGTCCCGTGCCTAATTGGAATCATCTTGGATTACAAGTCCTCCCCAGCCCCTCCTGATGGAACAGAAGATAGCCACAGTAAGACCCCTTTGGGGGCTTTAATCTATAATTTTTCTCCTGTGTATGTGTGTGTGTGTGGGGGAAAGCAGAGTCTGTGTGTGTGTGGGGAGGGAGCAGTTTCTGTGGGTGGGTGGGAAGCCAAAGGGGGCTTTCGTCGGTTCTGCCTGGGGTGTGTGTTTCCCCTCGAGTCTCTCGCTCCCTGGTTTGAGGGGGGAGGTTTCAGTTGTGTGTCTTCTGGTTTTTCCTGTTGCAAAGGTGTTGTTTTACAAGGTTGTGTTGCTTTGCAGTTGTTTTGCAAACTGTTGTCGGGGCTGGGAGCTTTGTGCGTGGGCGGCAAGCTCTGCTGAGAGATGCACATTAAGGGTGGGGGGGACCCTTTCAGGGCCCATATCTCAGCCCCCCCTGACCCAATCTTTACAAAACTTGGGGAGTCTTTCAATAAACGTCCTTTGAAGCTCTGCTGAAAGTTTGGGACCTCTAACCCCAAAAATGCCCCCCCAGAGCCGCGGAAAGGCGCGGTTGTGTTTTTAATGGCTTTATTCGGCTGAATTTTTTTTCTGAACTTTGAATTCCCGCCGAATTGAACGGATCCGAAGTGGGGGAGTTCGGACTTCGGCACATCCCGAATCTAAACGGGCCGAATTCGGCCGAATCTGAACTATCCCGAATTTTTTTAAATTCAACAGCCCTACTTTTAATGCACTTTGGAGATGGATTTTACTGTGTGAACTGGCAAAATCCACTTGCAAATGACTATTAAAGTGTACTGAAAGTGGTCTGAAAGTGCATTATTTGGCATGTGTGAAAGTGCCCCTAGATTACACAGAGAATCTCTCCCCTTTGCTTTGTGATTAGAATATGGTGGGATGAGAAAAGAGATGATGGAATTCTTTTGTAGGGTTCAGGTACCTCTAACTTCCAACCTGTAGGTGACAGCACATGAAACTGCTTTGCATACCATTGGTCTATTCAGCTCAGTGTTGTCTACTTTAACTGGCAGAGGCTCTCTGGGGTCTCGTATGGAGGTCTTTCACATCACGACTACCTTTTTTTTTAACTGTAGATGCTCGGGTGGAACTCACATACAAAGCTGATGCTTTACCACTGAGCCATGTCCCCAGAACAAGCCTCACCTCGCCCCTGAAGCATGTCTAGTGTGCCAGCTAAACAAAAGTATCTGTATCTTGGCCACTAGGTAGCAACTACCATGGACATACATTATAGTATGGTGAAAAGACAATGAAAGAGTCAGAGTTACACACAAACTAAATAAATTACAGTACAGGGCCTCAAATTATAGGGCCAAATTTAAAAGTTACGATATTTCAATGTAGGGCTGCCAGTTCTGGGTGGGGAATACCAGGAGATTTTCGGAGCGGAGCCTGAGGAGGGTGGGGATTGGAGAGGGGAGAGACTTTAGTGAGGTATAATGCCATAGAGTCCACCTTCCAAAGCAGCCATTTTCTCCAAGTGCACTGATCTCTGTCATCTGGAGACCAGTTCTAATAGTGGGAGATCTCCAGCCACCACCTGGAAGTCGGCAACCCTATTTCAATGTTAGAATAATACAGTTTGGAGAAGTAATGCTATGGGGCCTCTTAAACATTACATAGTTTTGGGCAACAGCATGTCTTAATATTTTCCTGAGTGAAGCAGAAAGCAGTTGTTATATAAGTCTATGCAGAATGTAGATGAATCAAAGAGTAGGTGTGTCTCAATACCACATACCTGAAGGGTACAGATTATGCTTCATATTGAGTACTTCAAAGCAACCATGACTACATATCTATCTATATTTTTTTCTGGCTTCGTGACTGCCAATCTCACTTTAATTCTGGCTTTCTTCATCATTTCCTTTAGCTTGTCAACCACACTGCACTTTGATAGCTAGTCAGTGGCATACTTACTTAAATAAACAGACCACAGCTCCTTCCGGTGGCTTGTCTTTCACTGGGCACCTGCCTAATGATCAGATGTCATAGAGCCTGATTAAGGATTTCCACCTGCCACCCCTAGTTGAGACATTGCTGATGGGATTTTGGAGTTTTGCATAATGTTCCAAAGAAAACTTCCGATTTCAACAACTCCTTTTGTTTCATTCCAGCGATAGGTTGCCAAAGCAGAGATGTGTTTTATTGTGACATAAGTTGGCATGGTCTTTAAAGATGTTAGGGCTTGTTCTAAAACTTGCTTGATCAATTAGGTCAGTGTATTTTGTGAACATGCCAGATGCAGCATTAGAAAAGCCCTTTGTGTCTTATCATTAATATAACTAATATCCAAATAGTGATCATTATCAAAACCATGGCGTTGTGCCTGGGATAGCTAACCTTTCAATGCCAGGCTTCATTTCCTTTTAGCAGTTGTATTGTAGCTGAGATAATTTTGGCGAGTGCATAGCGCTGAGGCTGTATGTGCCAAAAGTCCTTCACCTACAGGCCTATTAACATTGGTAGGCTTGAGCGCCTCTGAACTAATCCTGGCAAGGGAGGAAGAGGAAGAAAGTGAGGGTCTTGGCCACTGCTAGCTAGCAGCAGCTTCATTCAACTTGGACTGAGTTTGTTCTTCTCTCCTTGTAGGGTAGGGTTGCCTCCTCCAGGTTGGGAGATACCTGGAGATTTTGGGGGTGGAGCCTGAGGAGGGGGGGTTTAGAGAGGGGAGGGACTTTGATGCCAAAGAGTCCAATTGACAAAGTAGCCATTTTCTCCAGGGGAACTGATCTCTGTTGCCTGGAGAGCAGTTATAATAGTGGGAGATCTCCAGCCGCCACCTGGAAATTGGCACCCCTGTTGTAGGGGCTTAGACTGGTGGGTCTAGAGGCATGAGCCAAGGGTTTTGGGCTTGCTGCCTGAGTCCTGCAGGTAGACCAAGATCAGGACAGATAAGGTTTGCCAGGTCCCTCTTTGCCACTGGCGGGATAGCTAACTCTTTGCCACCGGCGGGAGGTTTTTGGGGCAGAGCCTGAGGAGGGCAGGGCTTGGGGAGGGGAGGGACTTCAATGCTATAGAGTCCAATTGACAAAGCAGCCATTTTCTCCAGGTGAACTGATCTCTATTGGCTGGAGATCGGTTGTAATAGCGTGAGATCTCCAGCTAGTACCTGGAGGTTGGTAACCCTAGCACAGATACATTTGTGCTTCATTTTCCTGTCTTGCTTGTATGAACGGTTTGGTAACTTGGAATTTTTTGTAAGCTGCACCAGGTCCCTTCAAGGAGAAAAGCAGCGCAGAAACACTCCACTCAATCAATTAGCATTTTGCTATTCCAAGGATGATTCCATTTGCTTCATTTGAATGACTTTGAATTTGCATAGCAGTAATGAAGTCGTCACCCTTCTGCAGTAAAATCCAATATCAATCCAACTTCGGAGTGCCTGTTCCCAAAGAAGGTAGTGGAGAAACCCTTCGCAGAGACGCACTGTGTTAAAGATGGGGGAGGGGGAGGAAATCCAACCAACACTCCCCCCAAGATATGAATCTATGTCAGTATTATTTATTTTGTCCTTTGGGTCAATCCATTCCCACTGCAGTCCACAAGAACTTTAACCTCTGTTGTTTTAGAATGATCTTCGACTGGAGAATTCAGATGGGCAATGCGGGCGGTTCTTTCCAAACAGTTTCCTTCTCCCGCCTCCTCCTCCCTACCCTGACTGCTGCTGTCGTTGCAGCTTATGCATCAGCGTAGAAAAGACAGCCTTGTTGTACTGATGAAGCTTGTCGTCTCGTGACGAATAAAATCAGGCTGAGGTGTAATCCTAGGGGGAAGGCTCTCAAATTAGGAGACGTTTTCAGCTCACTCAGTCTTTTATCAGTGTCTCAGCTCAGGGCAAAAACGCCCTCTCAAGCTGGCATGAAAGGCATTCAGGATTTTTTTAAAAATCCAAAATCAAAAGCGGAGGAACAGGCTTTCCTCAATATATGCATGCACATTGTGAGTCAGAACTGTTCACACCTTCACACCTTTCCAGAGTTGGTAAAGACACTCTGGGATAATTTAAATCAGAGTTTAGCATTGGGGGCCCAATAATTCGTGCAAGTCCGTGTGGCTCTGTTGCCTTTCAATGATGACTTTAACCACACCAGTAGTGGTTAAAAGCAGTGGACTCTAATCTGGAGAACAGGGTTTGTTTCCCCACTCCTCCACATGAGCAGTGGACTCTCATGTGGTGAACCAGGTTGGTTTCCCCACCCCTACACATGAAGCCAGCTGGGTGACCCCGGGCTAGTCACAGTTCTCTCTAGGGTTGCCAGGTCTCTCTGCCACCGGCGGGGTTTTTTTGGGGCAGAGACTGAGGAGGGCGGGGTTTAGGGAGGGACTTCAATGCCATAGAGTCCAATGGCCAAAGCAGCCATTTTCTCCAGGGGAACTGTTCTCTATTGGCTGGAGATCAGTTGTAATAGCAGGAGATCTCCAGCTGTTACCTGGAGGTTGGTAACTCTAGTTCTGTCAGAACTCTCTCAGCCCTACCTACCTCACAAGGTGTCTGTTGTGGGGAGAGGAAGGGAAGGGGATGGTAAGCCAGTTTGATTCTTGTTAAAATGTAGAGAAAGTCAGCACAGAAAAACCAACTCTTCTTCTTCTTCTTGTGTATTTTAAATGCTTGCCACATTGTCTCCCTCCCTCCCACCCACTGAATATATTTTCCTGCCAGTTTGCAATCCTGCCTGTTTGTATATTTCACTTGAGGCCAGGGTTGCTAAGTCGAGCAGGCTAATCAACAATGTGCGGTGTGTTAAATCCCTAGATCTTACCACGTTTACAATAGCTGTGGATGATTATATTAGCAGGCTTGCTTCCCTGTGATGCTGATTTCTGACATGCGGGAATTTCAGAACCGTGTGTATGGGAAGGCTTTTGAGCCTCATGAAATGCCTTTGCTAGAGGCATGTTTGTTTACATTCCTGCCTTCAGCAGCAATCTGTACCTTGGGGGGTCTCGAGCCTGCCTGGTTTTCTGCGCTGCAGCAGCCAACAAAATGGAATGCATACTGTGCTTCATGCCTACATCTATACGGCAGGAGCTGCTGGCAGCGCACATAGTTGCCTACTTAGCCATAAATGCCGGTAGAGACATATGATGGCTGCCATGATGACCAGGAACCTTTTAATGGAAATATGACTACTCCCCGCTTGAAGTATAACCAGCGTATTATAACTGTACATCAACTGCTTGCCTTCTGTCTAAAAAAGACAAGAAGCTAGGAAAATGTGTTATCACTTTCTCATCCTTGTAATTCATGCACTGAGGAGGGGAAACTGCATCCTTGCTTGCTTTTGCTGCTACTAGTATGGCCCTGACCAGTCATTTTGATTTTGGTGATCCAAGTGTGCATAAGGGGGGATCCTTTCAATATGCATGGTTGCTATTTTGTGTGACCAGGGCAACGTGCATAGCATATTCTCCAGATTCTCCTCCTCCTCCTCCTCCTCCTACTAATACTAATTCTTCAAACATACTTTAATTAGGTGAAAGTGGGCCAGATCTGCTTGGACACAAAAGTCAGGGTGAGGCAACATAACAGGATGGAGGGCAAATAAATGATTTGATTGCCCTTCTTGATTGAGTCTAAAAAGGAAGATGAGGATCAAAAGAGTTTCTGTCTAGACATTAGGAAGACTTTTCTAACCATTAGAGTGGTTCAACAGTGAAACAGGCTTCCTCGGGAGGTGGTAAGCTCTCCTTCCATGGAGGTTTTTAAGAAGAGGTTAGATGGCCATCTGTCAGCAATGCTGATTCTGTGACCTTAGGTAGATGATGAGAGGAAGGGCATCTTGGCCATCTTCTGGTCACTGGAGGTGTGTGTGTGGGTAGTTGTGAATTTCCTGCATTGTGCAGGGGGTTGGACTTGATGACCCTGGTGGTCTCTTCCAACTCTATGATTCTATGATTCTAACGGGGAGTTGGTTAATGAAATAGCAACGTCCTTGGGCTGGGCAGACACCTCTGGGGTATGCCAGGATATTAGTTGATATCTACAGTGTTGAAATGTCTTTTGTTATTGAGAAAAACATGCCACTGATCTGGGGAGATTGCACTTGTTCTGCATCATGGCTAGCTTCCCAAAGAAAGCTATTTACCTCAAAAGTTGGTAGAAAGAAACACAGGAGCTCCTCTGAGGTCACAAAATGACTCTTGGGGATGTGCCAACAGTTTGAATAATCATTCCAGCTAAATTAAGTTTTCCTATTACTGAGACTCTGATAATATGGGAGGGAAATATGTAATATACAACCTCTTAATGTAGAAATAAGGAGGAGGGGATGCCACAATTATTAACTTAGAGAATACGGTAATCGGAAAGAATTCTCACCCAAGTAGAAATAATTAGTTGGTGACGAAGTACCCTTCTCACTTAAGAGACATCATGAATGCCCATATCAAAACTAATTATCCTAAAATGGCTGTTGTGCTGATGGACAAATAGCTTTTTCAGTACTAATAGCATACTGTGAAGGGTGAATGCCATTCTGGTGCGAAGTACAGGCTTGAGAATAGAGAAATGAATTACAGTTCTTGGAGGCTACCTCAGAAGTGATTATGAAAATATACTGGTGGCATAAGGCTCTTTCTGCATGGTTTGTTTCCCTGGGAGGGACCAGCGAAGATGATACCAGGTGGCCTCAGTAAAGAATGCCTCTTTTGTAAGAGACTGAGATATTTTTTACTGATATTTCAACCATATATCACCCAATGCAAGGCATAATGAACAGCTCCTAAGCAATCTGTCTTGAGTTTGGCAGTTTGGCAGATTGGTACTTTGCCGCTTGAGTTTGTTAAATATTGTTAAGTATTGATTTTTACCATAAGTACAATGATCAGGATTGCCAGCTTCTCGGTGGAGGTGGGGAATCCCACCCCCAGTTCCTGTTTCCCACCACCACTCAGACAGTAAGATAAATAAAAAAGGTCATCAGGCCAACAGTATGAAATCACCTCTGGGTGTAACTCTCCAATCTCCTGGTCCGGCGACTGAATTTAGTGATAAGTTATATATATGGTTTAGTAGATCACTTCTCGGTAAATATGTTTAGTATTATTGCACAAGAACCTATCGACACTGTTTATTTATTTGTTTATTTTTAGCCTGCCCTACCTCCAAAGAGCTGAGAGCAGCATGCATTGCTCTCCTTTCTCCATTTCGTAGAATGAAAGAGTGTCACCTAGCCAAGCATCATGGCAGAATGGGGATCTGAACCTAGATCTCCTGGATCCTAGCCTGATACTCTGACCATTGTGCCCCATAGGCTTACTTCAAAGCACATTTACTCAGAAGTAAGATTCATCAACTGCAATAGAAATAGCTTCTAAGTAAGCCAGTTTAGGATTGCAGCCCCGCGACCCAACCATAAACAGATTTAATCAGACGTTCTCAGTAAGCAAGCATGGGATTGCATCCATTATATTGCTTGATTGTGCTTACTCCTCTTGAGCCAGTTTGCATGAGGAACCTGCCTGCTATGTGTTGGTCATTCTTCTGGATGGAGATCTCAGTCCTACACTGGATGTGCATTGGCAAACAGTTTCCCTCTCTTCTGAGTAATCATACATCTGTAATGATGTTTTTTCTAACATCCTGGCCTTTATCTTATTTCACTGCTAGAAAAGGAACATCCTGATGAATCATTCTGCATTTGCAGATCTGGAGGATGGAACATCAGCTTGTGGCCCTATTCAAGTGGACAATGATGGTACCATTTTCTTGCGAACCAGGGCATGTGGGATATTGTGAGTATAACCATCATAAATAAATGACTAGACAGTGGGAATAGCCTGTTCATATTTGCTGTCTCTGCCATTATTTGAGCAGTATGTAACTGTCATACCCAAGTGAAGATCAGGCTCATCAGCCAACAGTATGCATCAGTGAATGCTCTGTTTGCAAGATGAGAAGCTACAGCCTTTTATAGCTATCAAGGACAGTGGCAAAGCCAAGAGATGTAACAATTTGATAGCTTGATTTAGATTATGCATTTGAGTGCTTGCTTAGGGAACCAAAGACTCTTTCTCCTTTCTGCCTAATTAAGGAAATTTTTTATATGCCACCTCTTCAGAAACCTGCTCGAGGTGGCTCAGAAAAACCAAACAAGCTCACACAATAAGGACATCCAATCCTTAAAACAAAGAACCTATATTTTAAACTAAGGTGTGGTGCATCATTTGAGATGTGATGGTGGGGTTTCAGGAGCAAAGATGCCAATGACCATTTGCACTCTGGGACTTGATCTATGGCTTATGGCCATAGTTTGTATCTAGATTCTCACTGAGTCAAACAATATCTTTTAAAATGAGATGCCTGAAAAGTGCTTCAGGGGGTGAGGGTTGATCAAAATGGCCAGTGGTTCAGTCAACCTGCTGTAGGTTCATTAGGAATGGTTGAACAGTTCCAACTAAAGATCATTTTATGCTTTTGAATGTTTATATAAGGTGTGTCAACAGAACAGAATCCTAGAACTACGTTTGTAACATCGAAAGATTAACAAGTTCTATCTCCACTTGTTCAAGCTTGTTTTGCATGTTCAAGCATACAACAAGTGACTTCTTGACGGAGTGATCAGGAAACAAGGACACATTATTATACAGATAGCAATAGCAGCCATGCATGAGGAACATAATTCCCAGGTGCTACTAGAGTTCATTGATAGTCTTTTGGCATTTCAGCCTCATGTAACAGGAGAGCATGCTGTCAGATATTTTGCATGCAAAGGGCAACATGCATGTTTTCCAGCTTCATTACATGCAAATGTGTACCCTAAAAAAAACAGGGGTTCCAAAGCTGGGGAATATGCATGTTGTTTTCCAGCTTCATTACTTGCAAATGTGTACCCTAAAAAAGTCAGGGGTTACAAAGCTGGGAAATATGCATGTTGCCTTATTCAAACAAAATGGTTGCTGCGTAGTTTGCATTCTCTCCTTATGCATAGTTGGGTCTCAGAATTGTAATGACTGAGCAGGGCTACAGTATGATTGTAAAGTTTTCAGAATTTCAGCAGGCTCTTCTCCAGCACCTTTGACAGCAGTTTGATCCACAGACCTGAAGAAGAACTAAAGTGCATGTCCATGTAATAAAAAGCTTATCTTGTCCTTCCTGCAGACGAAGCTTCAGTGAAAAATGCAGCAGCAGCTGAGTTTTGGGGGTGGGGCGGACAGGTGGCAACCTTACCTACAAACGATCTTTTCCCTATCTCAGTGTTTAACGTTCTCAATGACTTCAATGACATCAAGCTTGTGGCTCAGTTCTTTCCAGCGTGGTACTTAACACGGAGGAGCTTATTCCCTTGTTGACCAACATTTTCTTAACATGGAGGAGCTTATTCCCTTGTTGACCAACATTTTCTATCCACACAAACAGAACAAAATGCATTGCAGTGAAATATGAAAATATACTCACTGTCAAGACTGGAAGCAGTGAAAGCAGCATAAACTGTCAACAACCATCTCAGCAGAAAACAGATGTCCTTATATTAATAAAATTGTCCCACTAGGAGAACTGGCATTGGTTATTTCATTGAATTGCCTTGGTGAACTATAACTCACTTCAGAGCTGCAATACAAAACTCTTCACAATGCTGGAGAAGGAGCAGTTGATTCATCTTGCCATTTACATGTGGCATTAAGACCTTGAAGTACAACTCATGAAAATGGAAGGGGTGAATCTGGCAAATTTCCTCATAATAATCAAGACCAGACAGAATGCGAACAGTAGGAGGTGGTCTCATCTTTATCTGATATCACACAGTTTTAAATATTATCTAAATAAAATGTTAGGTTTGGCTCATGGTCACAGATCAAAGAAGTGTCCTCTTTGGAGAAGTTGCTCAAAGGCTCTCTTTTCATGTGGCGAGACTGAAAAGAAAGACGATAACAAAAATAATGACCGGTCAGTGTTGTGATACTCGGTGTGCCGAGTTAAAAGAAGGCAAGGAGGTGAAGACATAATTTTGCCAGCAGTGTAATACAGAACAGAAATAAATTGCCTGCTGAGGTCAGGCTGAAGCCATGGCACACAATTCATGCTGAAGAAAGCTTTGAGAAGAATTTAATTTTAGCTGCAAAAATAGCCTATGAGCAATTTATCCTCACCAGCAGACAGTTTTCGGCACATGTGGTATGCAGGTGTGTCTCCTGGAATGGCATGTCTCCTGCTTCAAGATAATATAATAATAATAAAAACGGTTAGCATTTATATTTACAGTGGAATGGAGCTGACATAACAGTGACTTGCCTAAGGTCACATAGATAATTCATTCCAGAAGTGTAGCTTTGTTAGCCTGCTGCAGCAAAAATAAACAGGAGGCTTGTGGCACCTTGCAGACTAATATAGTCAAGGTATGGTACAGTGTCGTTTGAATAGGGGTTATGGTTCAGTAGTAGAGCATCTGCTTAACACAAAGAAGTTCCTAAATTCAGTGCCCTGGATCTACTGTTCAAAGGACCTGGTAGCAGATGATGCAAAAGATGTCTGCCTGAGACTCTGGAGAGGTGCTGCCTGTTGGAGTAGACACTGGTAGAACACAGGTCTGAGTCAGTGTAAAGCCGCTTTGACCACATGTGTAGTGAGAAGATGAACTATCTAGGAGATTCTTGGTTCAAATTTCACCTCTGTCATGAACGAAGAAGAAGAAGAGTTGGTTTTTATATACAGAGTTTCTCTACCATTTAAGGAAGAATCAAACCGGCTTACAATCACCTTCCCTTCCTCTCCCCACAACAGACACCCTGTGAGAGCTGTGACTAGCCCAAGGTCACCCAGCTGGCTTCATGTGTAGGAGTGGGGAAACCAATCCGGTTCACCAGATCAGCCTCCACCGCTCATGTGGAGGAGTGGGGAATCAAACCCGGTTCTCCAGATTAGAGTCCACCACTCCAAACCACTGCTCTTAACCACTACACCATGCTGTCTCTCAAGTTAAAACAAGATACAGTGTGTGAAGTGTACTGAACACAGAATGTGCTACATATATCCTAAGTATTATGGTTAACTAGGGATGAACAGACACACCAATTCTGTTGGTTTGGAAGCTCACCTTGCTACTCTCCAAGAAGACTTTTGACCAATCCTTCAAAAGTATAGATTAAAGGAGTTTTGCATGCTGCAGCAAATTTAAGTACCCCATGCAAACTGAAGTACTGGGTGCAAAAGGCAGAAGGCCAGGAACACTTGGGCAATGATAGGCTGCCCAAATGCTCTCAATTGGTATGTTGATTCTACCTTTCCTTTCCCCCATCCATCAGAGTAAAAGTGTCAACCCTCCTTCCAGACTGTAGCTTGGGACCTTATCGTCCACTACAAACAAACGCTCTGTCCTGCATTCTGCTCTATCTAGGGCTGCGAGGACTCCCTATATGGCAGGAGCCCCCACTGGTAGCCTTCTTTGCCCAAGCAGCAGCAGAAGGGGGAAAACAACCGTGACATTGGTGGCACTGGAAAAACCTGCAAGTGATGTAGGTTACCTCTAGGAATCACTGGAAACTCCATTTCTTTACTAATCCCCCTTTAACATTGTCTGCCCCTGTGGCCATCACTTCATCCTCTGGCAGCTAATCCCACATTTTAATATCTTATTGAGTAAATACATATTTTCTTTTCTACGTTCTGAATCTACAGCCCATCAGCTTCATTGGATGCCCATGGGTTCTAGTATTTAGGGAGAGGGAGAAAAAGTTCTTTCTGTCCACTCTCTTTACCTTGTGCATAATTTTATAAATCTCTGTCATGTCCCCACCTCCTGTGGGCCTCTCTTTTCTAAACTGAAGAGTCCCAGGCTGTTCGGCCTTTCCTTATAGCGAAAGTGCTCCAACCCCTTAATCATCTTGGTTGGCCTCTTCTGTACTCCCCAAAGTCCAAAGCCTCTCCCTTCTGTTGTCCCTGTACAGGGTTACTGTCTCTGAACATGGAGGTTCCATTTAGTCCTTGTGTTAGAAAATTCTTCCTAATGCCTAGATGGAAATTCTTCTGATTTAATCTTAACCAATTGGTTCTCGTCCGACCTTCTGGGGCAACAGAAATCAACTCAGCACCATCCTATACAGTGGCACTCTCCCTAATCCTGCAAGAGACGTTTGATGACTGCTACATTTTAGCAGTGTGCCATTTTCCTGTTTTAAAAGAGTATATCTCTGCTACAGCTGGAAATTTGGAATGTGCTTTATTGAAATAATTTGTAGCCAGTGACAAATTATCCAGCTTCCTTATATGTAGTTCCAGATATAAAGGGAAGGATTCCTGAAGCTACATCTTGATTTCCAGTTTTGATACCTGTGGTGTTTTCTTGTTGGGTTTTGGAACTTCAACCTTGGTTCCATAGGTACTAGGCAAAACTATATTTAAAATCATTAATGTATCATAGAAGCAAGCCAGTCTGAGTTCTCATTTGCACAGGGTACTTTTCTAAGTATTTGTAGAAACGAGGCACCGACTCACCCCAACTAAGAGCCCAAGGTTGCTGGGCTGGGCTGTGGAGGGCGTGGGGCGAGCTGGATCCCCCCCTCGCTCTGGGGTCGGTCGGGCGGTTGCTAAACACAAGGAGCCTGGGGCTTCGGGCCGGAGCTGGGCTCCTCCGTGGCTTTCCCAGGTGGCAGCGACAAGGAAAGGCGGTGTCGGACCTGACGCCGCGTGCTCAGCCGCGTACCTGCCTGCGATTGGCCAGGAGCCAGTTAAAACGAGCCTCAGGCTCGGGCTCCCTCGGGGGGGGGGCTTCGGGAAGCCAGAGGTTTTCACTCAGGTCCAGCTTCCTCGCATGCAAAGAGGCCGAGCTCGGGGCAGACCTCAGTCGGCTTCCGATTGTCCCTCCCACCCACCACTGTATCACGCTGTTTGATGTTTTGTTAATTTGTTGTTGTTCATTTCGTCACAACTTGGGGTGGTTTGGCATGGGGGTCGGATCCAGTTTGGGGGGAAAGCTGGCCGGCATGCCCCTTTCTCCAACAGGGAGGATCCCAATAAGGGATTTTGGGGGAGGCCGAAAGGGGACATGCCAAGATGGAAGGCTGCCAGGAACAACCCCGGCGCGGGGCTGTCAGGGGGCAGGCCTTGCCATGTGCTGTCAAGTTGGCCTCCTTCCAAGTGGCAGGGGACCACACAGCTGGCTGCCGTCCTCGTGGATCCTAGGAACTGCCATCTCTAACGTATCCCAGCATGGCTGGGTGTTGCGCATCGGCCTGCAGTGGTGGCAGGTCGATGGAAGGATAACGCTCCCATGCCATGCCAATGCCTTGCTGCTGCAAACAATAAAGTTGTGCCATTCCTCCAAATTGGTTGTATGTTGTCTTTGTATCACACTTCTGTGGGATGCATAGGTCCTCACTCTTAATGGGCCTAGGTCTCGCCAGAGCGCCCCACACAATTGGGCACTAGCCCGGCAACACACAGCAGTTTTTTGATCATTGGCAAATGACAATATGAGAGCAGTCTTTCCTTAAATTAAAGCTCCTTTTAACCCTGAGGATTGTTTCTATGCTAAATACTGACTCAATAAAAGACAATTCAAGCTGCAATCAGTTTAATTTGCTGTCACTAACCGAAAAAAAGAGAAAGCTTTATAGATGCTTGATAATTAGTGCCTGAATTACAGTTATAATAGTTATTTTGGGGCTAGTCACATGTAGCTCAGGGGGGGGGGAAGCCCAAAAATTGTTGTTTCCTTTTGTTTATTTATTTAAATAACTTTCCACACAACTTAGGATCCCCAAGGCAGCAAGCAATCTAAATATTGAAACAAGATTTAAAACACATATAAATATATAAGTACAATTAAAACAGAACACATAAATAAACATGTGGAATGAAGGGTCAGTGAGAAACAGCGAGAGAACACAATACAAACCAAAAAAGTCTACACCTACTGGCAGAAAACAAAGCTAGAAAAGGGAATTCCAAAATTTTGCTTCCATGACTGAGATGGCCCTTTCCCAGGTTTCCATGCATCTAGCCTCAGATGTAGGGTTTCCAACCTCCAGGTGGTAGCTGGAGATCTCCTGCTATTACAACTGATCTCCAGCCGATAGAGATCAGTTCACCTGGACAAAATGGCTGCTTTGGCAATTGGACTCTATGGCACTGAAGTCCTTCCCCTCTTCAAACCCTGCCCTCCTCAGGCTCCGCCCCCAAAATCTCCAGGTATTTCCCAACCTGGAACTGGTAATCCTACTCAGATGGCAGGGACACCCAAAACAGGTTTTCTGAAGATGCCAGATTAGTTGGTTAGGGTCATATGGGAGCATGTGGTCCTGAAAGCATTAAGCTTTAAAGGTCAATACCAGCACCTTGAATTGGGCCCAGAAGCAAATAGGGAGCCACTGTAGATGGAACAAAACTGGAGTGATATGGTCCATATAACCCGTTCTAGTCAACACGCTAACTGCAGCATTCTTCACCAGTTAAAATGTCCAGACATTTTTCAGGGGCAGTCCCATGTAGCATGCGTTGCAGTCATCTAATCTAGATATAACCAAGGCATGTACCACAGCCACCAGACCTTTTCTGCCCAAGAAAGGCCATAGCTGGCTAACCAGTCAAAGCTTGTAACAAGCACTCTTGGACACAGCTGCCACCTGCTAGAGTGGTGCAAATTTTTTTGGTAAATTCCGGGTTTGGGTTTATTGGGCCCGATCTTTTTTGGTAAACCCAGAATAAGCCGAATACCCATAGCAGTAAATTTTGGTATTTGGCTTATTACCGTGTTTACTAAAAAACCCGAAGCTCCTGTGGGGGCATTTTTGGAGGTAGAGTCCCCAAATTTGCAGCATAGCTGCAAGGAACTCTCCTTAGATGGTCACCAAAAATTTCAATTAATTGTTTCAATTAACTGTCCAAGATTAAAGTACCCCTAAGCAGACAAGAGGAGTCCCGTGGCACAGAGTGGTAAGCTGCAGTACTGCAGTCAAAAGCTCTGCTCACAACCTGAGTTCGATCCCAACGGAAGTTGGTTTCAGGTAGCTGGCTCAAGGTTGACTCAGCCTTCCATCCTTCCGAGGTTGGTCAAATGAGTACCCAGCTTGCTGGGGGTAAAGGGAAGATGACTGGGGAAGACACTGGCAAACCACCCAGTAAACAAAGTCTGCCTAATAAACGTCTGGATGTGACGTCACCCCATGGGTCAGGAATGACCTGGTGCTTGCACAGGGGACCTTTACCTTTAAGCAGACAAGAGTCATTGACAGTTGAACAGTGCTTGAAATCTCAGTTAACTCACAAACTCAGCAAGAAATGAATAGTGATTTCATAGCTGCTGCTACACATACAATACAAACTATTCTACAATAGCAACAGCAAAATGGAGAACCAAAATGGTTGACAAAAATATTGCTAAATATGAAAAAAAATTCCTAGGTGAAAACATTCTTCACAAAACTAAGAACGTGAGATCTTAGAACAAAATAGCTTGCAAAGGAAATACTGAAACAAAAGTTTTAATGGGGGTGGGAATTAAGACATTCTACTGAATGTCTTGGAAGATGATATTCCATCTAGGATGTTTGGTGTCATAATATATTTTTCAATTTCAGTTTTACAGTCCTGGTGCTAAAGTGATTTTGTAAAACTGTCATTGTAAGGTCTTTTCTTTTATTCAGTCCTAATGACTGCCAGATCAAATTTGTTCAGTTTATATGCTGAAAAATGACGTATGAATACTGGCCTTAGTTGAAAGTCCTCGAGATCAAAAATCAAGCTGGTTTGAGGAATAATGACATCAGTATAATAAATGAAGATCTGGCTATTACAATGTATTTAACAACTATGTTAAGTATCAAACCTAGGCCTTAACCATTTTATTTAGTTGTGTATGGCAGCCAAAAACATTTTTGTCAATGAGCAGAAATCCATGCCTACAAGCCTTGGGAGTATATGTAATATGATATCATTCTTAAATTGACATTTTTCTGACAATAACCATTCTATGCTTTTTGTTTCCTCCCTTTTTATAATGTTGCTTAAATACTGCTTTTAATAACTCCTTAGGAATAAAAAAATATAATCTTTATTTGAAATCAGTAGCCAATGCTGCAGACTGGATGGAAGAAATCTATTTAAATTTGAAGTGGGTAAAAATTATGAAACAAGTTTTAAATAACAGTGGCTCATGGATTCTAGTTCATCTGTCCTATTTACTTTGATTCATTATACTTCCTTGAATTTCATTCACTATGTGTGTGTGTATGTGTGTGTGTGTGTGTGTGTGTGCATATCCTGTTCTAAGGCATGCAGTGTGGTCTGTAGCAAAAGAAGTTGTAATTGTACTCAACGGGCAAATGGTTAGCTGTTTTGAGGCTCCGGTTTTAGCTCTGCAAATTGTTAGCAATCTGGGATTTGATTGCAGATGGAAGATCCTTACCATAGTGATGGAGCCAAAGATTTTGTGTTTCTGATAGTGGAACATTTCACCAATCTAGGGTGTCTTTTGCTGGAATATACCTCCTCCAGTGCAGTAAGTCACTGGCAGAAGTCTTCTTTCTTAGCAGGGATGTTCCAAACGATGCCTTCAGCATTCACCCATGGTAGATATAAAAAAATTCCTCATAACCTAAGACTGTGTCCCTGCCCCTCAGGTTCAATAGAGGATCTCCCACATATTTTGTTTAGTTGCCCATTTTACAACTCCATTCGTTTTAAATTAACCCAGCATATCCTAGATGTATTAGACACAGTTGAGGGCCGAGTTAGATTTTTAACGGCAGACGTTAATTCAAAGATCACGCTCAGTGTGACCTTTTATATCATGTTAGCTTCTAAACTAAGGAAGAAATTTGTTGAAAATTAGACCCTGAAGTTGACACAGAAAGAATAATTTAGGAGAACTATAACATGCAATTCAGTAACCAATATGTATATATGTGGCTGTCTGTGACATTTTAAATTTTTTATTCATGTAACTCTGGGTGTTGTGGGTTATACATTTTGTATGGTTTTAATCTGAACATTGTTAAGTTCTGTGACTAAAACATTAATAAAATTGATTGATTGATAGTAGGGATGCTCCACTGATAGTGGTATGAAATCTTTGGATCCGAGCCCTTATATTTGGTTAGTTTGTGACTTTGTGTCGTTTCTGATTTTGCTCTTTAAAACCTATTACCACATGATTTTGTTTGTTTTCTGTTGCCCCAGAAGGCAGGACCAGGACCAACAGGTTGAAATTAAATCAAAACAGTTTCCGTCTTGACATTAGAAATAATTTTCTAACAGTTAGAGCAGTTGCTCAGTGGAACAGGCTTCCTCGGGAGGTGGTAAGCTCTCCTTCCCTAGAGGTTTTAAAGAAGAGGTTAGATGGCCATTTGTCAGCAATGCTGATTCTGTGACCTTAGGCAGATGATGGGAGGGAGGGCATCTTGGCCATCTTCTGGTCAGTGGGGGTGTGGGGGGGGGGAGGTAGTTGTGAATGTCCTGCATTGTGCAGGGGGTTGGACTAGATGACCCTGGTGGTCCCTTCCAACTCTATAATTCTATGATTTGGTAGCCAACTGGAGAAAACGTTCAATGGAATTTTGATTTGCTGAAAGTGAGCTTTATTCAATTGATTGACACTATGTTCTATTTCACAATGGTGGACCATAAACTACCAGAATTAACAGAAGGGGACCCTGTGTCAGGTGATGACTAGCATGAGTACTTGCCACATATGTTGAAGGTTGCAAACATCAGTCTGCATTTGTCCCTGGAGCTCCAGAGAACTGCTGATAATTTGTTGTAAGCTTCCTGAAGGAAGTTGTAGAAGTCAATAATTTGAAAGGAGAACCATAGACATGGACAACCAGATAGTCCCTGTTCTTTCAGAAGACTTGGAATAAGAACTCCCTGTCTAGCCAGTCCTGACATCTTCCTTCCCAGGAGCGTTATACAAATGTTCTTATTGTCATGGGCTAATATGGGAAATTGTCAAGGTAGATTCCTAGGTAGTACATGCACATGGTGTACCTTTTAAATGAAGTAATGTCACACTGAAAGAGAAACATCCCTATGATGACGGCATCACCGAGATGAAGTCTGAGTCTTAGTAGCAATGTCTAGGAGACTGCAGGCCAAAGCCACACCTTTGACAGAACACAGACGGATGAAATTATCTCTCGAATTATAGTCTGATTGGGGGAGGGGAGCTCAGTGGGAATGCAGAGCATGCTTGCATAGAGAAAACTGCATTCATTCACTTAATGTGGTCTTTATCATTTTAGCATCAGTTATGCATGTCACTTTTATGATTTATGCATCTCAGAAATGTACTACAGCGTTTCTTCGTATCATATATTTTCTTTTTCATTCACCAGTATCTGGGCAACTAATTGCTAACAAGTACACTGAGGAGAACTTCAAGTGAAAGATTCATCAAAATAATTGTACATACTTTGCATATCAGACAGATGTTCGTAAGCAGCACAAATGTGTCTTTCAGTAACCTGCCTGATGAATGTAAGAAAGGTCCACTGGCTTGGTTGTTTTCTCAGGCAACAAAATTGATATAAATGCTTATGTCCTTATGTGCAGTGTGTTTGTTGAACATGGGGTTTATCGAGTTACTGCATCTTGTTTGAAATTCCTCTCATTTCATGCCCTTGGACAGCGATATTAAAAAACAAACAGTTCATTTCACATTTGTAAGGATATTCTCCCTTTGTGAATTACTGGCAGATAAAAGGCAACAGACTCTTATTTGATATTGCAGAGCTTAATTCGTCTTGCATACTGTAGATGTCCCTCACTGATGGTTAGCTGAAGTGGGAGTCATAAATCCCAATATTGATTTTCAATGACCTTGCTTATACTTTCCTAGTTTTGTTTTTCCTTACCGAGGGACAGCTAATCTTCCCAAGCTTTGGGTATATATTCTGCGACTATGAAATGAAAAATGAACTTGATGCTATTCAGAGAGACTCACTTGCAACTAGTGATCAGTGAATTCGAGAGGCCTGGGGCAACAAGTATGTACGTGTTCCTTTGTCTGCCATGGTGGTTTCAGATTTGCTAGCTTCAAGGAATCATATTGCCCATCTGCCCAGAATCCCTTGCTTATAGAACCTGCAGAAGAAGACAGCCAGTGTGGTGTGTTGATTAGAGTGTCAGGCCAGGATCTGGGACAGCCAGGTTCAAATCTCCACTTTGCCCTGGAAGTAGGGTTGCCAAGTCCCTGTTCATTGCTGGCAGGAGGTTTTTGGGGCAGAGCCTGAGGAGGGTGGGGCTTGGGGTGGGGAGGGACTTCAATGCCATAGAGTCCAATTGCCAAAGCGGCCATTTTCTCCAGGTGAACTGATCTCTATCGGCTGGAGATCGATAGATAGATAGTTTATTTGCGGCCCTTGGCCAGATAAAACAAGATACATGGACTAAAATGGTCTACGGCTGGAGATCAGTTGTAACAGCAGGAGATCTGCTGCTAGTACCTGGAGGTTGGACTTGGAAAAACTGAAGGCTCAGTGCTGTACGGATAATGAAAGAGATCCAAACAGCACACACAAAGTACTAGAAATGGAGTGATAATTTATAAAAGTGAAAAGTGGTGCAACAAGTGAACAATATATACAATAGGATAACAATAAAGATACACATACAAAATAACAATAGAAGTCCAGCATAATGCCAAATTCAATGGCAAAAATAATTATCCTGAGAGTCAGGTAAGTAAATGTCTATTGTCTAAGAAATTATGGGTATCCTGTAAGTCAGGTAAGTCAATATTTGTAATCCAATATGGACTTCTCTTGTACTTATAGGCAGCTGAAAAGCAGATGTCCCAGGCAAGAGCCATGGAGGGAAGATGTCAGGACGTGTTGTCTAGATCCAAATCGCGTTTCGCACATGGCTTCATCAGCTATATGTATCAAAAAGATGCACAGGAAAATCAAATTCTCAAACGGGACCAAAGAGGTTCATATAGGTCTCGAAGTGGACAAGTGCATGAGAAAAATGGACTAAAATGGTCTACGGCTGGAGGTCAGTTGTAACAGCAGGAGATCTGCTGTTGGTACCTGGAGGTTGGCAACCCTACATAGAAGCTAGTGGGGTGACCTTGGACCAGTCGCACACTGTCAGCCTAGCCTGCCTCCCAGGGCTGTTTTGAGGATAAAATGGAGAAGAGAATGATGTAAAATGTTTGGGTCCCCATTGGAATGAAGTAAGTTAAATAAATTCTGAGAAGTGTTCTAGGGGACATTGCCATTAGCCACGTCAGTTGCGTTTCAGAGTTGTTCTTCATGAAATGAGGGTCCAACTACATGTTTTACATTGAGCTGTAGTTCCTGTAGGCCAGGTATTTAATTTTCATGGCTCTGGTTCTGCTCCAATCATTCCATGTTTCACACAACTGGCAGTCCAGTTCTGTCTTCCAGCTGTTGAGCTGCTGTGTTCAAGACTACCTTGCAGATGTCATTAGATAAGGTAAAGGTGATCTGTGATTAGACATGTCTGTCCGCACAACTGCAGCAAGTAACACAGTGCAGCCAATCTATATTGTGAAACCTGTGCAGGGAGTTATCTATTCTCTCCCCACCCTATAGTTGCTGCAACTAACCCTTTAAACCTTAAAATTACATTGGGCAGTTCGGATCACATCTAGTCTAATTAGGGTTGCCAACTGCCAGGTAGTAGCAGGAGATCGCCTGCTAATTCAACTGATCTCTAGCCGATAGAGATCAGATCACCTGGAGAAAAATGGCCGCTTTGGCAATTGAACTCTATGGCATTGAAGTCCCTCCCCTCCTAAACCCTGCCCTCCTCAGGCTCCGCCCCAAAAATCTCCCGCCGATGGCGAAGAGGACCTGGTAACCCTAAGTCTAATTGTACCTTCACAAATTGTGTTCTCCTCTGCCACCTTTGGTGGAGAGATACAACACAGAATAATACTGTGCGTTTTGCACCTAGAACTGCATGGACAATACAATTGTCACAGGCCCTACTGTGGTTTCTTTACAAAGGCGAATGCAGTAAGCATGTGGCTTTGAGAGAAAGGTTGAAGTGAATGGGTGCCCCTGATTTTCTCCCTCCACTTGAGAATCCTCCAATTATTATTCTTGACCTGTGGAAATAGCAGCAAGGCTGAGCAGCTCTCTCCAAGTTGGTTCAAGTTTGCTTTCGCCATAGTAAATAAGACGTGATCCCTTGGAATCCAGATTTGCTCTTTATCCTGTCCTGTGAAATTTGAAAGATTTAGGTGCAGGGCTAAACTTTATGGCTCACTAATCCAACAATCTATTGTAAAACAGAGCAGGAAAATGCACTAGAAGAGCTGTAAAAAAAGACCTTCTCACTAACCCTTTTAAACTTCTATAAATAAAAATCAATATTTGCCCATGCTTCATAAACAACAGATTACAGCAAGCTGTCCATTACATTAATTACACAATGATTTATCTAGCTGTTGTCAGCAAATGAATTCAACTGAAATACAGTTTCTGATGCTGTGACTTCCTGCTAAGACTGCACCATGGGGTACAGAAATGGAAGCAGCAGCTCATGTTGAAACATCACCAGGAGCTATAATACTGACAGGTTTTTAAAGCAACAAAATAAATACATTGGTTTGACAGGTGAAGGAAAATACTATATATACAGTCAGGATATATGTATTCAAGAGGCAAGTCATGGCACACCCGCCCCAAGAATCAAAGGATCAGAAACTATCAGAAATTACTTAACATTTTTTTTGCAAATGTTTTCGGCAATGCCAAAAAATGTTTCTTTTCTCCAGCAATACATCATCCGTCATTGAAAAATTTTGATCTGTTTGTTTAGATTGCCCTTACTTGCTGTTGCTCACAATTATCTTCTCTTGCCTTCAATGACATCCTTATATATCCAAATAATATTCACTACTTAGCACTGACTAATCCCACAGCATTACCCTAGGTGGGTAAAACTACTCACATTATCTTCATTTTTCTTTAGTGTTATAATTTCTTGTTGCCTTTGTAGGGTCATGTCAATTAATGGATATATATCCCTTTTTCATCTTATCTTTTTTTTGTATGTTGTCATTGTGAGCCATTTCATTTTGCCCATTTCTGTTTGTGGAATTCCCAGCATGTTGTTTCTTTGATGACATTTTTTCACCTTTTATATGCCATTGATAAGCAGCTGATACAAAAATAAGCATCACAAAATTTAAGGAAAAAATGATGGGTATACATATATCCACTTTTGTAAGTCTCCAGAGTCGGGCTAGAACTGGGGCCACTTCCAGTCCAGTGTCTTACAACTTGTGCCTCAGAACCAGATACTGCCACGTGTAAAAAACAACAACCAAAACACTGTTGTATCAAGCAACTGAGTCTAATTCAGATTCCAAGCAAGGCTTGTTGTAAGTCTTCAACAGGCATATGCTGGCGAAACGTCAGGAAAGAAAATACCAAGACCACGGTCACACAGCCCGGATAACCTTCTAGAACCGGTTAGCACATTACCTTTGATACTTTTTGCAGGACAATGACTCAGCTCAAACCCAACCCCTTTCTGACTATATATTACTCTTCCTACACACTTGACACTGAGAGACACTGTCCTTCAGTGTTACTCCTCTGAAGATGCCTGCCACAGCTACTGGCGAAACGTCAGGAAAAAAAATACCAAGACCACGGTCACACAGCCCGGATAACCTACAAGAACCGAGGCATATGTCATTTATAGCCACCGCTATATCTAAGAACATCACATTTCTCCTTCTTTTAAGAAATGATAACATTTGCTTATCTAAAAATACAGCCAATGGATATCTGTGTATATCTATCTATACATATCTGCCTCTTTCTTATATAACACGGGCAGCTAAAGATAATAAAAGCAGGCTAATTCATTAAGACCACCGTCTAACATTACATAAAAAAGTCTCTAGACCACACAGGTGGTTGTCTGATTCTGGTAGCCTGTCTTTCAGGTCCAGTCTATGATGGTTAGGGTTGCCAGGTCCCTCTTCGCAACCAGCGGGAGGTTTTTGGGGAGGAGCCTGAGGAAGGCAGGGTTTGGGGAGGGGAGGGACCATAGAGTCCCACTGCCATAGAGTCCAATTGCCAAAGCAGCCATTTTCTCCAGGTGAACTGATTTCTATCAGCTGGAGGTCAGCCGTAATAACAGGAGATCTCCAGCTAGTACCTGGTGGTTGGCCACCCTACTGATGGTACATATTGCAGCTAAGTGATAAAAGTCCTCTATCAGAGGCTGAAGATCTGAACCAGTTTTGTCTTGTGTCTGATAAGCTGGCACAAGACAGGAAGCATTCCATATATAACCATCAGAAAGTTTGTAGATGTAAGGTCCTCTTTTCTCAATAATTCTGAGAGGGGATGTAAACTTTGTGTTCTCCTTTACACAGAATTCCAGGCTTTCTTACTCTAACAAAAGAACCACAGTTAAATTTTGGTTCCTTTGCCCAATGATATTTATCTGTGTAAGCCAAGGATCCCCAACGCTTTTGAGCCTGCGGGCATCTTTGGAATTCGAACACAGCATGGTGGCCATAGCCACAAAAATGGCTGCCACAATGGCTGCTGCAAGAGGCAGAGCCAGCCACAAAACACAAAATGGTTGCTGCAGCTTACCTTCAGTCACACAATGAAGATACTTGTGTTATGGTGACAGCTGCTGCCAAGCAATATTTTTACAAATCTGCACAGACTATCAAATCTTCAAAAGCCAGTCAGAAGCCTTGCTGGGCGGAAGCCCCATCTACTTTCTAAAAAAACACTTGGTGGGTATCAAGAAAGGTGTCAGCAGGCCCCAATGTGCCCACAGGAACCACGTTGGTAGGGTTGCCAGGTCCCTCTTTGCAACCAGCGGGAGGTTTTTGGGGTGTAGCCTGGGGAGGGCGGAGTTTGGGGAGGGGAGGTATTTCAATGCCATAGAGTCCAATTGCCATTTTCTCCAGGAGAACTGATCTATATCAGCTGGAGATCAGTTGTAATAACAGGAGATCTCCTGTTAGTACCTGGAGGTTGGCAACCCTACACGTTGGGGACCTCTGGTATAAGCCTTATATTTCTCTTGTTTCTGTATCCCTCTCTCTTACACATTAGATTCTAAAGATGCATCAGTCCTTGATTTGAGAAGCCCAGCAACATTCAATTTACTTTGAATCTCTCCCCTATGCAGTAGTTCTGCAGGTGATTTCTGTATTGCAGCATGCTGCATAGTCCTGTAAGCTTGCAGGAAATCAGTAGTGGAGGTTTTCCATTCTTTTCCTTTCAATTTAGCTGTTTGCAAACTCTCCTTCAAGCTTAAACCATTCAATTTCTCCATTTTCTTGAGGGTAATACAAAGATGATCTTCAGTATATAATATTCTGTTCTGCAAGGAAAGCGCCAAATTCTAATGAAGTAAACTGAATGCCATTTTCAGCAATTAGTTCTTTAGGGTTCCCTTCCTTAGTAAAAACTGTAGAGAGAAATTTAATCCCTGTAGCAGAGGTAACTTGTGATGTAAGTGCTACTTCAGGTCATTTACTGAAATAGTCGCTTAGGGTGGAAGCATAGTGACAGTTCTTTGGAGCATTATGAAAAACCCCACAATGTCAGTTGCAAACTTTTCCCATGCTGCATTTGGAGGACAGACTGGATGTGATGGCACTGGATGTGTCATTGCTGCCTTGGCATGCAGTTGGCATGCAACACAAGCTTTAATAGCTGCTTCCCTTTGGGAATCCATCCCTGGCCACCAGTACAGATTTTGCAGTTGCAGTCTGGTTTGGACAATCCCTTGATGTATATCTTAGGCAAGGTGTATGATTGTGGATTGCAGTTCTTCTGGCACAAATAACCAGTGCATGCTTCATAGCATGCAGCCATTCTTTAAGGAAAGTTCAACACATTAGGGCTGTCAAAAAAAAAATTCGGTACAGTTCGGATTCGGCCGAATTTGGCCCTTGTGGGTTCGGTACGTGCCGAAGTCCGAACTCCCCCACTTCGGATCCGTTCAATTCGGCGGGAATTCAAAGTTCGGAAACAAATTCGGCCGAATAAAGCCATTAAAAACACAACCGCGCCTTTCCGCGGCTCGGGGGGGGGGCATTTTTGGGCTTAGAGGTCCCAAACTTTTGGCAGAGCTTCAAAGGACGTTTATTGAAAGACTCCCCAAGTTTTGTAAAGATTGGGTCAGGGGGGGCTGAGATATGGGCCCTGAAAGGGGTCCCCCCACCCTTAATGTTGTGCATCTCTCAGCAGAGCTTGCCGCCCACGCACAAAGCTCCCAGCCCGACAACAGCGGAGAAATTAGCAAAACAACTGCAAACACAACCTTGTTAAACAACACCTTTGCAACACACAACTGAAACCTCCCCCCTCAAACCAGGGAGCGAGAGACTCGAGGGGGAACACACACCCCAGGCAGAACCGACGAAAGCCCCCTTTGGCTTCCCCCCCCCACCCACAGAAACTGCTCCCTCCCCACACACACACAGACTCTGCTTCCCCCCCCCACACACATACACAGGAGAAAAAGTATAGATTAAAGCCCCCAAAGGGGTCTTCTGTTCCATCAGGACGGGCTGTAATCCAAGATGATTCCAATTAGGCACGGAACGTTTTGCTCTGGAGAGATGCACACAGGATCGGATCGGCTGCCCCATTCATCCCAATAGGGGAAAGGGGAAAGGGGAAAGCCCATATCTCGGGACCCCCTGACCCAATGTTCACAAAACTTGGGGGGTTCCTTAAGAAGCTTAATCTAAAGTTCCAGTGAAAGTTTTGTGTCTGCACCCCCAGAAAATGCGCCCCCTGCAGCCATGGAAAGAGAAAAGGGGGGGAGGCGATATTTCTGCCCCCACTGAACCCATCTTTACAAAACTTGGGCAGTATCTTAAGAATAATTCACTGAAGCTATGCTAAAAGTTTGGGGGCTATATCCCCAAAAAAGCGCCCCCTGCAGCCACATAAATGGAAAAGGGGGGGTGGAAAAGGGGGAGAGCCCATATCTCGAGACCCCCTGACCCAATGTTTACAAAACTTGGGGGTATCTTAAGAACACTGGTCTGAAACTCCGCTCAAAGTTTGGGATTTGTACCCCCAAAAATGCGCCCCCTGCAGCCATGGAAAGAAAAAGGGGGGAGCCCATATCTCGGGACCCCCTGACCCAATGTTTACAAAACTTGGGGGGTACCTTAAGAAGCTTCATCTAAAGTTCCAGTGAAAGTTTTGTGTGTGCACCCCAAAAAATGCACCCCCTGCAGCCACAGAAAGGAGCGAATGTGCACAAGCACCCCACACACACACACACGAGGATTTCGCTCGCTCTCTCTCCCTGGCCAGGCCGCACATCAGCTGATTCCTCCAGTACTCAATCCTGACTGATTGGCCAGAAGAAGACCCAGCTTGCCCACCGATTGGCCGGGGGAGGAGAATGCTGCTTACTGACGGTTATGCTGCTTACTGACGGCCGAATTGGCCGAATTTATTCGCGAACTCCCGAACTCGCTGAATTCGGCCCCCCCGGTTGCCCGCCAGTTTTGAGTTCGGATCCGTCCTAACAGAAAAGCACCGAATCAGGGGAAATTCGGTTGATTTTCAGTTCGGACCGAACCGAATTGACAGCCCTACAACACATACTCTAAAATAAAGCAGCAACACTGGATCAAGTCTTTTAGGATTTATTGTCGAAGGCTTTCACGGTCAGAGTTCATTGGTTCTTGTAGGTTATCCGGGCTGTGTAATCGTGGTCTTGGAATTTTCTTTCCTGACGTTTCGCCAGCAACTGTGGCAGGCATCTTCAGAGTAGTAACACTGAAGGACAGTGTCTTTTAGGATTGTTAAACCATTTCTTTGTCAAAAACCCCTGCAAACTTTGTTGAATTGGACATGCTAAACAAGCAGCTCAGAATGCCTCTGGTGTAACTGCAACAATTGTGCTTGTAAGGAGAGCAACAACTTCTGCATTCTCCTTCTGTGGAGTGTCTGGTGATAGCAAAGGTAAGCGAGACAAGCAATCAGCTGTCACCTTTTGGGTTCCTGGTCTGTATTCCATATCATAAGTGCAAAAGAATAACCTAACGGACCAGTAGCAACATGATTCCATACTTGTCCCAGTCCTTTTGTAGTTAACAATGTTGTCAAGGGCTATGATCTGTGCACAGATTGAATGCATGGCCCCACAGATAAGTTCTCCACTTTTCTGTAGCCCAGACAAAAGAAAATTCATTTTCAAGAGCTGAATAGATCCTTTCTGAAATAGTCTGTTCTGTTCTGTACCATCCCGGTGAAGCTGGGTGAGTACAGCTCCCAGTCTATACTCTGAAGCATCATTTGCCACAACTGTGGGCAGTGCAGGATTAAACAGTACAAGAGCTGAGCTATGGACAATTAAGTATCATGTCCTTCCTCAGCCTTCCAGGAAAGCTGTATCCCACTGGTTTTCCTTATACCAACAGGTTTCTAGCAGTGCAGTCTTAATCAGAAATGCTCCATTTAAGTCAATTGAAGTATACGGGTTTAGAAGGATGTAGTCCTGTTTAGGATTACAAAGTAAAATGCCCACTATATCTATGTTCTCGTTTATGCCCAGCACTCCTGCTTTTCTTAGCTTGAAGGCTTTTAGCATTTTCACATGAATTCCTACTCTTGGCTTCTTTCTCTAGTGTTGTTGAGGTGTACATATCCTCCGAGGGTCCTTAGGGTTCCTAAAATAGCTGTCATTTCCCAACAAACCTTCATTGTAAAATTTTAGCCTGTTGATACCTAGTTTATCCAAACCATTTAACCCATCCTCTCTTAAGAATAAGTCATCATGAACCAGATGCTGCCCAGCTCTTGTCAGCTCCCCCCCACCCGGAATTATTTTAAAAACTGCTGCTCAGAATTTGAAATAGAAGAGAATTAAGTGCTAGCATGTCAGTTCAAGCAGAACCCGTCTCTTTCTACAAGGTCACTTTGTCCAAAAATATTTCTTAATGTGTAATAAAACCTTTCCATCCATCTAACCTATGAACAGACACGTCTAATCTCTACTTGTCTAGCTGGCTGTGCAAGGTGGAAGAGGCAGCAATTGAGAATGCTGCTAGTGAAGTGCCTATAAACTTCATTTATGGGAAAACATATATATTCTTTCACATGTATAAACAATCATAGGTTGATGAGGTGCTATGCTCAGGTATAGAGCATAGCATCAGGGACATATGTATTCTGCACACACATGGAAGCTTTGGGAACGTTGGCATCCACAACTATAAGAAGCCAACAGATTACATACTTGCCTGGTACAGGCTTTCCCCAGTAGAGAAAAACAGTGTCTTACCTTCACTGTTAGGAATGTGGATCACAAGACCAAGTGCTTGCTTAGAGACAGCCTCGGGCAATAGCTATAGGCTATTGTAATGAGATATTGGAGTAGACACCCAATGTGCATTGAATCTACGCAATTGTAACGCCCCTGACCAGAAGTGATAAAGGTTCTTGCAATCCTTTGTTCAGGTGTGTAAATTGTACTGCGCTCTGGGCAGTTTCCACCCGGTATGTATATTGGGCCTAATAAACACACTGCTTTAAACTTTCAACCTCCTACTGTGTTATTATCATTGGCTACTAATATAATAATACAGGAGCACTTCACTAGGAGGTCCTGGACTTTCTTGTCTAGTAACCCAATTTCCCCCCCATACAATGAATCTCCTTAGCGATGTGGAAGGTAGAGATTTGAAAGGATGAAGAAGTTAGGAAGTTGAAAGAAGGACTGTGGAGTAGGAGGAGGCTGTGGAACATCTTTTTATCATGGAAAGCTAAGAACTGTGTGCTGCTGGATGGAAGAAAGAAAGAGCAGAAGCAGAAATGCAGACGGTTGGGCAGAGGGGGTGAGAAAGCATAAGAAGACAGTCAATACTGCTTAGGATTGGATAAATGAGTTCTGTTTTCATGATAGTTTAGAGAGTAACTGTCTTGGTGTGCAGTAGAACAGCTAGATTCGAGTCCAGTATTTCTCCTCTGCTCGAATCAAGCTGATCACCATGTGCACTGTACCTTTGCGTCCTGAGTTCCTTCTTTGCAATGTCCCTCCAACTTCTGAGTAGGTAGGGTTGGCAGCTTCGGTTTGGGAAATACCTGGAGATTTTGGGGGGTAGAGCCTGAAAAGGGCAGGGTTTGGGGAGGGGAAGGACTTCAATGCCATAGCGTCCAATTGCCAAAGTGGCCATTTTCTCCAGGGGAACTGATCTCTATTGAACAGATCTCCAGCTAGTACCTGGAGGTTGGCAACCCCATGACTAGGATATAAGGACTCAGAGATCTCCATTTCAACTTGTATCTTGAAAGCATATACACCGAAAATCTTGTTGGCCTCTAAGGTGCTGCTGGACTCGAATTTAACTATTTTCATGATGACTTTGTTTATTCTCTTGGTGACTTTCAGATTGTTTGGAAAATGGGCAGGGCAGGTGCCAGCTGTACGAGGACAGGATACATCAGAAAAACGTCCTCTGATTACAATTTTGAAGTGTTAAGGGGAAAAGGGCCTTCCTCCACAGGGTTCTTTTTTCTTGTTTATCATGCAAGCGCCAGAAGGCAGCTGAAGCTGACCTGGCTGTTGAGCTCTTTACATTTTGGATCAGAAAGCACCATATAGAGGTAAGCAGCTTTGGAAAGCAGGATCACAGACAGAAACTGAAGTGCACAGCAGCAGCAAAAACAGCAGAGCCTTCATGCTGGTTACAAAAAGGGAAGAGATGTTTGTCAGCTTCCCTCCTCTGCTTCTTCTGGACGATGATCCATCTCTAAGATAAAAGCTGCCACTTAAAAGAATTTTTTTTTTGTAAAAGGAGGAAACAAATGGAAAAAAGAAGTATTTTCTGCCCTTCTCCTCCTCTTCCTCCTCTTTACTGGAGAAGATGGAGGCTGAGATGAGTCTTGGGTGGTATTAAAATAATGGGCTGAGTGATAAACGATCTGCCAATTTCTACTTGGAATGTGAAGCATGACTGTTATTTCAGGCAGACACATTTGTGATATTAGTAAAAACTGAAAGGTTAAATAGCACTGCACCTAATGCTCACGATATGATGAAAGATTCTCAACAGGGCAGTTCCATAGCACTTACTTTGTTAGTATCACTCGTACGGCAGAGTGATGTATTTTTATGAGGGATTTTATTGGGGATTTTTACTAGGCATTTGTCTTATGTACTTCCATTGCGCATTCCCACTGTATATTTTAGATGATGTATGATGACACTTCTACAACAGCCGTTGATGCTATATAGTCTGATTGACTGACATGGCTGGGACATGGCAGTCTGATAAGAGTAATCACTCTCCATTTTTGGCACCATTGTTTTCTCTTGGGTTGGTGGGCAGAACTAGATGAAGCACACAACTGATCTGCAGTAGCTGTACTGACAGAGTGCATTTGCATTTATGGAAATCAACACTAAGAAGGGCAATTGTTTAGATTAAGGATAATGGAAATCTGTTTTATCTCTGCAGATAAGTTGTGCTGTCCTGCATGCTGGCATTATGTCCACTATACTTATATGAATTTTTTTCCTATTGCAAACTCACATCACGATTGTGGCACAGATGCATATTATTATCCACATTTTGTTTAAATGCTAGATCATGGTCTCCCAATAGAAAAGGGAACAGTGTAATGCAGACCTGAATACATTTGTTGTTGTACATTATGCTGTAATTGTGCATGGGCTTGTGCATACAGTCACTGTTTTTCTTTTTCTTTTAAGAACTTTGTGGACTCAGTGATAACATTGTCATTTTATCTGCAGCAGTGAATACTTGGTCTCCCCAACAGGTATGTATAGAAAATAATCAACATTTGTACCATTTCTAATTGAGATATAAAGAATTACCCAGTGCTGAATCAGGTGAGTGCTAGCCTATCCAAGAAGAGGCTGTCTCAGCTCTCCTATTTAAGATTATTTAACTGGAAATGCTGGGAAGTGAATATGCACAATTACCAGAACTGAGGAAATAAACCAGTCTCATACAAGCAGAATTCATTTCTATAATGTTTACTGCAACAACGGGATTGCAAGAAGGATTAAATAATTGTAGGTTTCAGTAGCAGAAGGATCTGCAGCATATATCCTTAGTTAACAGGCAAAGAAGCAGCAGCACAACAAGAGGCAGGGGGTGGGGGGAATAAGAGAAGCATCCAATAAGCTCTGAACAATAAAACTATAGATTGCAGCTCCTCCTAGAGTCAGAGTAGACTAAACCTTTCTTTCCTTTTATCCCTTAGAAGCTCCTTGATCAATTGATCTTGAGCAGCATATATCTAGTGTTGGAGGGATATAAGGACTGAAACAAATCTTGCCACTGACAATGTAGCCTTGGGGTCCCTGTCGCTTAGTAAAAAAGGCATTATGTCAGTCACAGAGGCATTGGATTTGTATATTAAAAGGGGGGAAATATAGTGCGATCGAAGTTCCTCGTAAAAGCGGCATTCCAAAAGGGCATGGGCTAATGTGTCAATAGAGCCAGAAGAGCAAGGGCAGATCCTGTCTGAGTATGGTATATTCAGAATTCTGCCCTGCATTACCATAGAAGGATTAGCATTCAATCTAGCCAAGCAAAAAGCTCTACAGAGACGAGGAGTTGTCAGATAATATGTATAGGCAGGCAGACCACGTGGAGGGGGTATTCCGAAGAACTGGGATGAACAGACGCGACGAGCACGAAAAGTAGTGCTGTTATAATCGAGCTCTTTAATGCGCTTTTTAATTTTGGCAAAAGCTTCAGTTTTCCCAAGATCTGATATCATATCCTGCGAGAAGCCCAGCAACGCCAGTTTCTCAACTAAGATTTTTTGCCATGAGGATTTGAAAGGGTCATGCTTCAGAGAAGCTAGGAACCCCTCAGTGCTAAAGCACAGTTTAAGATGGAGTTTAAAGGTGGCCAACCACGCCCTAGCTTCAAGTGACATTTGGCCAAACTCGGAACGAAGAGTAACGCCAGCAACACATCGAGGGGCATTTAGGAGTTTTCGTAAGAACTGAAGCAGTGGACGATCTATAGATTCATTGATGACTGTAATCCAGATGGCAACACCAAAGAGGATAATTGGGGTAATTTTCAGGTTAAAAACCTGAATAGCCCCTGGAATATATTTGGCACCTTTGGTGTGAAAAAAATTGACAATAGCACCAACCCCAGGTTTAATTTTGTTGGACACTGCTTTTTGATGGGCATTCCAATTTAGGTTATAGGAAAACAGAATGCCAAGGTAAACAAAAGCCTTGACTTGGTCAACCTCAAAGCCATCTAATACCCAGCGAAAAAGAGGCATTTTTCTCCTCTTAGTGAAGATCATGATCTTAGATTTATGATGGTTTATTTTAAGACCTTCCCTAGAGCAGTACTCAGAAAAAGTTTGCAAAGATCTTTTCAAACCAATTCTTGTGCGGGACAGGAGAACTGCATCGTCAGCATAGAGTAGAATCGGGGTGGAATGGCTTGCAAGCTTGGGGGGTGGCAAAGCTCTGAGAAATTGGTTGCCATATCATTCAGGTATAGATTAAACAAGAGAGGAGCAAGGAGGCAACCTTGTCTAACTCCCTTGGCCAGTTCAAAAGGCTCGGTTAGTTCTCCTTGGTTGCCACAGCGAACCTGAGCTGTGAGTCAGTATGAAATTGCTGGATAAGCCATAGTAACCTCCTATCCATAGTAGAATGTGATAGTTTCAACCATAGCCTCTCCCTCGGGATGGTATCAAAAGCTCCCTTAAGATCCATAAAACCCGCATAAAGGGTGCCATTTCGGGGGGAGGAATATTTCTCGGCTAGATGGGAGAGCACTAAACAGTGGTCCATGACAGACCAACCCCTTCTGAAGCCAATCTGTTCCCAGCCAAGGATGTCATTACTCTCAACCCAGTCCAACAGCCTCTTTAATAAGTAGGAGGAATACAACTTGCCTGAGTAGACTAAACCAGGCTTGCCATTTGCCTGGGGGCAGTTAGGCAAGCTCCTAGTCATGGGCTCCAGGCCCTGCCAGGGGCTTTTTTCCCCAATGAGAACAAAGAGCAGGGAAGGGGAGCAGTGAAGATAGATGGGTGAATTCCTAGAGTGTTATGACATCACTTCTGGGTTCAAACTTTGTGCGACCTTGCTCCCTGCCCTCAAATACTCCCACTGGTTGCTAGTGCTTGGCAACCCTAGACTAAACAAACTGTGTCCTAGTATTTACATTGACCAAACTGTTCACAGACTGATGCCTCTCCAACACCCTGTACCACTATTTGGTGGTGTTTGGAAGTATGGATTCATGCTTATCCCTGAATCACAATAGGAGTTAGGGTTGCCAAGCAGTACCATGCCTGGCAACTGATGGGAGCTTGGGGGATATGCCAGTGCATAGCATCATGTTTACCATGATGTCCCTTTTGTGGGAAACCCAGAAATGATGGCAGGAGCTCTAGGAATCACCAGAAACTTTATGGTCTTTATGGTTTTACTATAAAATTCCTAGTGATTCCTAGAGCTACCAGCCATTGCTTCCAAGTTTTCCCTGGAAGTTATGTCATGGAGCATGTGCCAATAATGAGTTTTTGAATTAATTTTTTTTTAAAGCAGATTGCCAATGGGTGACCTTGGACCAGTTGCTCCTTTTCAGCCTAACTGATTTTACAGAACTCTTTTGAGGGTAGCATGCACAAATGTATGCATGCTTTGACCTGAAGGAAGGGGGATAGATGAAAATACAATCCACCAATCAGTTTATAAGCATAGTATATTAATATTTAGCATAGATACATAGATGGGAAGGACGCAGAGGTTATTGGTTGTGAAAGGCCACTTAGTAAGTTCACTGGAAAGGGAAATGTTGAACTAGGGACTCTTCACATCACACGCTTAACCACTGTGCAACTTCAGCTTTCTTTCTAAAATCTAAATGAAGACATTTAAATAATAGTAATAAGCATCACATTAAGGAGTTACCATATAAATACCTATGCAAACAAATCTATTTTCACAATCTGATTAAATGTTTGTAAGGAATGGCTTTGGTGCCCCACTTTTGGGATGCAGTTCCAAAGTCGTGATGCCACTACTGAAAAGACCTCGCTTTGGACTGTTATGGAGATGGAATTTGCAGAGGTGTCACAGCAGAGTCTAGACACCCCAGAGAAGGAGAAACCTCTTTATCATTTTCATAATCGCTTTCAGGTTTTCTTTTTAGCTGGTATGCTTCCGGCCAGTCAAAGTGGTTTATTTAGTTGCAATGCGAGTCTCATTTACATAGCCTGCTAATCTCTTTGCATGTAATTGTGAGATGTTTCCTTCACATTAGCTCTTAAAAAGTATGTTGCTTCTCCAACTGAACTTTTATATGGCATTTTCCCCCAGCAGAAGGAGAAGGAGCAAAGGAAGATCATAATGAGAAGCTATAATGAACTACATTGCAAGTAATTAGAGAACAATTAAACATTCCACCAAGATTGCTCATTAAATTACCACTGAGTCTTCCTGGCCCACCAACTAAGGTCAATGATTACACCAGCTGCCCTTTTAACATTCCACTCAATATTAACAGTTTTCTGGAGGCAAGATTGGACTCTTTGAAAAACTTTGAGAGCTGTCTGTGATATTGGCTTTCAGGGGTATAAGAGCATCCCACAGCTTTACAGCTTTACGCACTCATAATACCCAAGACATGTCCACTCTTTTCAGTCATAGGAAGAAGATGAGTTGGTTTTTATATACCAACTTTCTCTACCACTTAAGGAAGAATCAAACCGGCTTACAATCTCCTTCCCTTCTTCTCCCCACAACAGACACCCTGTGAGGTAGGTGAGGCTGACAGAGTTCTAAGAGAGGTGTGACTAGCCCAAGGTCACCCAGCTGGCTTCGTGTGGAGGAGTGGGGAATCAAATCTGGTTCTCCAGATCAGAGCCCACTGCTCCAAATCACCGCTCTTAACTGCTACACCACGCTGGTTCTAGACCACATGTAAAACTTTATATTATTATAACTGTTAACAGCATTTTGGGTTTTTTTTTTAAAAGCAGAATACCTTGTTCTGCTTTAAAAGTGGAAGTTTTAAGGGGATGTTTGGGGCCACATAATTTTTATGGTCAGTGATTTTGGGGAAGGCTGTAATTTGTAAATAGTGATATCAAAGGTCAAGGTTGAGGTATGAACTTGAGGTTACCAGAATTCCAGTTCCTAGTTTTAGGAACAGCCAGCCTGGTCAGTGACCAGATCTGGTTGGCCACTGTGTGAACAGACTGCTGGAATTGATGGGCCTGGGTCTGATCCAGCTTGGCTTTTCTTATGGTCTTATCTTGGTGATCCATTGAGTAAATATGCTATTTCTATTCTCTTCCCATTTAAAGTTTACAGTTGCTGGGATATAGTCTCTAATCTGAAGAAACGGGTTTGATACTCCTTCCGATGAGTGGCGAATGCTAATCTGGTGAACCGGGTTGTTTTCCCCACACTTACACATGAAGCCAACTGGGTGACCTTGGGCTAATCACAGCTCTCTTAGAGCTCTCTCAGCCTCACCTACCTCACAGGGTGTCTGTTGTGAGGAAGGGAAAGGAAGGTTATTGTAAGCCAGTTTGATTCTTCCTTAAGTGGTAGAGAAAGTCGGCATATAAAAACCAGCTCTTCTGCTTCTGCTTCTTCTGCTTCTTGTGATGTCACAGGCAGGGTTTCCATTTGCCCACTATTGAAGGGCAAGCTATTACTGAAGCTCTCCTGCCCCCACTGGTGGTGGGGGAAAATAGGGGGAGAAAGGATGTTGGTACTCTATTAATCTTTTGTTTGTTTGTTTGTTTATTTAATTTTTACCAGCCTTTCTCCTCATTGGTGACCCAAAGTGGCTTACGTCATTCTCCTCTCCTCTATTTTATCCTTACAATAATCCTGTGAGGTAGGTTAGGTTGAGAGAGAGTGTCACTGCCAAAGATCACCCAGTGAGCTTCCATGGCAGAAGTGGGGCTTCCAACCTGAATCTTCCAAATGCTACTCTGACCCTCTTAACCACTACACCACACTGGCTTTTCCTGATGTCTATGATTTTGACCATAGAGACTGTGCAAAATCCTACAGCGTTGACGATGTCACTTCTGGATTTCAGCAGAAATTATACTGCATCTCCAGTATTCTTGCTTGAAAAAATTAGACAGATCTTTGGCCAGTTTCATGAAATGAAGAAAAAATTAGTTGATTCCCTATAGAAACAAATTCATAGTAAATGAAAGGCCAGTGAAGACCAGTTAGTCTCATGATCTTCTCTGATTGCTTATGGGAGGGTGAGAGCACCAGTTCTCAGTCTGTAAAGGTGCACTGTTTTATTAGTACTACTTCCCCGCAAATTATTTTAAGGGGCAGAAATGCCAGATAAGCATGATTATCAGTTTTGTCATGTCCCTGGATAACACTTCCCTTCTGTTTAAAAAAGGATCTGATTGTAAAATTCCCGGAAGCACAGTACAGCATCAAAAACACATTCACCCAGTAAATTATTTTTATTGGTGAAGAACAGTAATTGGCAACTCCATGAATTTTAATGGAACAATTACATGCTGATCAATACAGTTACATTTAATGATTTTTCTCTTGCCAGATTCTCAGCATTGTCAGTTGACCTTTAATGGGGATGCAGTGAGGCAAAACACCTTTCCAGAAACCAGCACAATGAGGATAGTTGTTAGAATCACCTCGCACCTTGGAACGGAATGAATGAGCAGGGTTCCCAAACTACGTGCAAATATCAGAGGACAGAATTGCCTTGAGCTCCTGAAAACATAGTTATGGCATCCAACTGAAAGGGTGGTGGCTCTCCTGAAAGATAAATAATCAAATAGCTGGACATTTTTGCATAGCCTTCTCTACAAAACAGAGCTTGGTGGTTCTCCCTGTAAAATTGCTGCTGCATACCACAGCACTGCTTCCCAAATTCTCTTCATCTAGTTCTCGTAGGTTATCCGGGCTGTGTGACCGTGGTCTTGGTATTTTCTTTCCTGACATTTCTCCAGCAGCTGTGGCCGGCATCTTCAGAGGAGTAACACTGAAGGACAGTGTCTCTCAGTGTCAAGTGTGTAGGAAGAGTAATATATAGTCAGAAAGGGGTTGGGTTTGAGCTGAGTCATTGTCCTGCAAAAAGTAACAAAGGTAATGTGCTAACCATTGTCCTGTAAGTATCAAGATAATGTGCTACTCTTACTACACACTTGACACTGAGAGACACTGTCCTTCAGTGTTACTCCTCTGAAGATGCCTGCCACAGCTGCTGGTGAAACGTCAGGAAAGAAAATACCAAGACCACTGTTACACAGCCCGGATAACCTACGAGAACCAATGAACTCTGACCGTGAAAGCCTTCGACAATATCTCTTCATCTAATTTCCTCCACAAATATTTTGCAGTTCCCAATTACTTGGCCTTGTATCCAAAGTGGAACAGATGCATTAAGATTCTCCACTGCTCTGGTTTTTATTTACAATTTTTGTGCCATGTTCTGTGCAAAGGCAGCTTGCTGCAGCCTCATTTCAGTTTAATCTCTTTCCTCTTCTCCCTGTTACTGATGTGCATGTATGCATGGATCAGATGCTGCAAAAAGGCTGGATCAAGTGTATTTTTTTTTGTATTGCCTTACAAGCGTCCAGGTTCACATTGGTGAACACTCTTAAAAATAAATAAATGAAGGCACATGTGTGAATTGATAACGTAGAGGGAAAAGAAGATGCAAATGAATGGAAAAGGCTGAAAGTTAAGGTAAACGATGCCTGATCCTGTTCAGGATATTTTTTAAAACTCCAGTTAAACTGGAATTAAGGAGGAAAGGAGTGCAACACAAAAAGAACATCTGGAACAAAGAGGGAGGGAACAGGAGGAGTCCTAGCATTGCCAGGTCCCTCTTTACCACCGGAGGGAGGTTTTTGGGGCAGAGCCTGAGGAGGGCAGGGTTTAGGGATGGGAGGGGCTTCAATGCCATAGTCCAATTGCCAAGTGGCCGTTTTCTCCAGGTGATCTGATCTCTATCGGCTGGAGATCAGTTGTAATCGCAGGAGATTCCCCGCCACCACCTGGAGGTTGGCAACCCTATCAGCTGTGGAGTCAATTTTGAGCTCCAGGCCTGGTCGCAGCAGACGCTGGGAGTGGCTCTGGGCCCAGCTGTGGCTGTGGATGCTGGGAGCTGCTCTGGCCTGGCTGTAGCAGCAGTGAATGCTGGGAGCTGCTATAGGCCTGGCTGCAGCTCTCAGACACCACCACTGCTGCAGTTGGCCTATGAGGTGGGTGGTGGAGGCTGCAGTTGCACAAGTGATTAGAGGGATGGGATTCCTGCCCCCATGAGCACCTCCCTTTTTTTTTTAATAAATATTTTTTATTGAATGAGCACCTATAGTCTAATATCAAAGTCAGCCAAATCTAAGGATACTTAAAGCCAGTGACTGGAGCTGTGAATGGACAAGAGAAATCTTTCTACAAACCTGAAAAACATCCCAGGTTTGCAAAAAAATCTGAAATCTAAAAAAAAACAAAAACATGGGGTATTAAAAAACCCAAATTGCCAAAGCAGCCTTTTCCTCCTCTCCAGAGACCACTCATATGACAGTAGCCCGAGAAGGGCAGGGTTGGGGATGTTTTAATAGCAGGAGAGCTCCTGCTAGTACCTGGAGGTTGGCAACCCCAGGGAGTCCACTCAACTCTCAACATAGCCAGAATATATATACTGAGCTCTTAGAGTGAGAGAATGCAGACTAAATGCAAGATGCCACTGAAAACGATACTCTAAAATTCTATTTTAAAATGCTAGGCTGATTTTTGAAAAACACAGTAGACTATTAGAATGCTCAATAATGCAAGATCTTGTCAGATTTTGGATTATGACAGATTCTGTTGTGCTATATCATTACCTGATACGGCTTGCCCACTCTTATACATGATGTTTTACACGTGTTCTGAAAATGTCCAGTACTGTATTGTTATGATAACAAAAATCTATATTTTTTGCACCGCATGTGTGCATGTCCATGAGTTGTGGCTGGTGCGCTCTTATGTATTCTTTTTAGCATGTGCACACTTTAAACATAATCAGTGCATCCAGACATAAACCTGAACAGGAACCCTCCATTCTTTAGCACTGCTATAATTTGTAACTATTCCAAATGGACTCACTGATGTCAACGGGTAATAGCCCCCCAAAAAATTAAGATCGGAGTATTTTGTCACTTGATTATCTAGCTTAAAGCCCAAGGAAGGAGAGAGGGATTTAACAGATAAGTGACAGGGATGCTTGCTGCTATGGATAATTGCATTGTGTACTGTACGTTGCTGACTCAATGGTATGAGGGATGGCTTTGATTCTGTATAAGCTGTGGCCCCTCTTTGCTTATTATCGTGTTTTCTCTGGATCTGTGTCTTCTCTGTTCTGTTGTATGCGGGTGATTCTGTAATTCTATCAAGAACTCCAGTAGGACTTAAAAGCATTAAGGACACTTGCTCAGTATTGCAGCAAGGAACACCTAGCAATAAATTATCAAAAAACCAAAATCATGGCATTTGGCAGGAGACCTAAAATTCGGGTATGGAGTATAAATGAACACAAGATAGAGCAGGTGGATAGGTTTAAGTATCTAGGGGTGGTATTACAGGCCTCAGGATCAAGGAATGCCCACTGTCAGCACACAGCAGATACTGGACAAAAATCCATCCATACTATAATTAATTTTTTACAAACAAAGGGTGGACACTATGTCCCAGGTGCTCTTAAATTATTTCAGGCTAAAAGAATGGCCCAACTTCTATATGGGACCATGATAGGTCCTCCTCCTTCTCTTTTTGCACCATTGGAATGGGTGCAAACAAAGTTTTTGAGACCAGCTCTTCAACTTGCTGTGTGTCAAATGCTATTCTGCACCTGGAGACTGGCAAGATCAAAGTAGAGGCTCGGGCATGTCTTGCTTCGATCCATCTCTGGCTTGTTAAACCTAAAAACTCAAGGTCTAACCCCCTTGATCCTCTTAGATAATTATCAGCCTACATGGCTGAAGGCAGTCAGAGGCAAGTTGGCTGAAATGGGCTTTTCCCTTCAATTGGCCCTGGAAATGGGATATGACCAGGCGAGGCAAGCTATAAAACAAAGGATACTGGATATGGAGTGCCAAAAAGAGAAGGCACAAACAGTCCAGATATGTAGCCTCTCCTGCCGCCTATCTCTCACAATTAGAGACCTTTACATATAGGAAAGCATTCACCCTTGCCAGATGCCACGCTCTTCCCTTGGCGGTTGTGGATGGGAGATACAGAAAGGTTCCCCTGGAGGATAGGGTATGTCCCTTTGCTTTAAAGGAAATTGAAACAACAGAGCATGTCATACTGTGCTGTCCTGTATATCAAGAGGTTCGTTCTAAGTTTATCTCCCCCAGGCTTAGTTGGCGTTCCAGCCATTCAGGTCAGGAGCAAACTAAAATGTTGCTTATAGACAAAAACCCACAGGTTACAGTAGGAACGGCTAAGTTTTGTGCAGCGGCCTGTAGAATCCGCCAGACACTGCTGAGAACACCGGTGTGTCAATAATTTTAATGGGTAGTTTATATAGTTTATATAGTTTGCAAAGAGTTCAAACAACTTTTTTTTTACTATTTGTATTAACCCGAGAGTAGAACGTAACACGAAGGGTTTAATGGTAAATTGTGAAGAGCTGTGCAGGTCTATGACTTTTTTTTTTAATAAAGATTGATTGAGATTGATTGATCTCTTGGCAGGCAGTGCTGTAAAGTGAAGGACAGTGGAGGTTTCCACACGCCCCCCACCCCCAGCAATAGACTGCACTGTAGCCAGCTCAAACAGAGGCAATTATTTTGTTTGCATCTGAAAGTATAGAGGCAGGCACTGGTGCAGACTGGGATGGGAGACAAGGCAGGAGAATGCCACATGCCCCTCGCAGTCTGCTGTGTCATTTTAATGTGTCTGCACGTTCACAGAGAGGAAGGACAGAGTAGACAAGCAGTAAGAGATCAGCGAGGAGGATGGATCTGCAATACTTCTGCATGTTTAATGTTTAATGAGCAGCCACGGGGGAGAGTTAAATCTTTTCCAGCAGGCTTTTCCCCTGATACAAATTCCCCTCCCCAGCTGCTATTAGTCCCCGCAGCAACCCTCCCCCCCAAAAAACCAGTGACCTCCCATTCCCAAGTGACTGCTTTAAAACAAACTCAGCGCACGAGTGAAGAGATCTAATCTCTGCCTCCTCCATGCATTACTTTGCCGTTTTCCATTTTCTCCAAAAGTTCCCTCGCAGCCTGCTCACGTCTAGGATCAAGCCTGGAAAAGAATTCAGCTCTTGGAGTGCCGTAAAACGAAGCACTGGAAGGAGCAAATGTAGCTTCCTTTGCCTGCATGCTTTGTTTTTATTTTATGCTTCCCTGTGCCTTTGAGTGAAAATTTAGTTGTCTGTAAAAAAAAGGACAATTGTCTTCCTCTTATGAGCAGCTTCACATCTTTTTTTTTTTGCCTAGGGCAAAAATGATCACAAAATGCACACCCCTCAAAATAATATGCTGTTGCCTACTGGATACCTGCAAGATCCTTTGTGGTGATTTTTATCTCACTGAAAGTGTAGCTGCTGTGCCAACCATCCACACGTGAACTTGCAAAGTGCTATTGAGACTTAGTGCTACTGTTCCTTTCAATGCTCCTCCTCATACCTGCCTTTTTAAAGTAGTTGCTTCATCCCTGCACATAATCACTTCCCAAGGCTTATTTCCAAGTGAATATAATCTTAGGATTCTGATGGTGGGAATAAGCACTGCTGGGTTTTTTTTTAAGGGGGATATAGCACTATATTAAGAACTGTGTGGAACTATTTCAACCCCACTTGTCGCTGTTTGAAGAAAAAGAATCTTTTAGCAACATAAAAGGATCATAGTGTGTAAGAAACTCACATTTCATTTCTCTACTGGGAAGCATAAGACTGGACCTTATTTCTTTGCTGTCAAGATAGCTATCAAGTAGTGGAAATATGTATAGGAATGTGGCAACAAAGAATGGCTGTAGTTGAGTAAATGCTCTCCTTAATTTCCCCTCCTTTTCCTCAGCCAGCTCTCTTTCTCATCACAGTTCAGCTTGCCATTTAGGGCTTGGATTTCCCTATGCATATGGTGAAGAAGAGAGTGGTTACTCATGAATAGGGGTGTGCAAAAAAAAATCCGGCAAATTTTGGGTTTGCGTTTATTGGACCTGTTTTTTTGGGGTAAACCCAGAATAAGCTGAGAACCCACACCGGTAAATGGGTATTCAGCTTTATTTCCGGGTCCCCCCCCCCCAAATTGGGACCACTATAGTCTTTGGAATTTATTTTTAAGGCTCAGGGGACGTTTTTCAAGGTAGAGTCACCAAATTTGCAGCGTAGACGCAAAGGACTCTTCTTAGATGGACACCAAAGTTTGGTGAAGTTTGGGACAAGGGATCCAATTTTATGGGATTGCCCCCATCCTCCAGGCATTTGTGATAGGCTAGAGCCAAGCTGTCAATTGGTTTTCAGGTTCAAAAGGTCGGTGTTGCCAAGGACTGGAGGAAAGAGCCAACTGGCAGGCTGACGCCTCAAAGTCTGGGGGCTCCATTCTTATCTGGGGTGCATAGCATGATGTCCACGCAAATTAGCTTCCACATTGAGAAAAGCAGCTTAAATGCAAGAAAAGTAAGGCACAGAAAAAACTACTTTGGTGGCAAATGACATCCTGTGAACAGTCCTTTATTATACTCAACAATCTGATTTCAAGAGGTGGTCAGGGTGTGGGGAAACGAAGCCACTACTTGGGGTGACCTTCAATTTGAGAGCAAGTTTTCATGGGAGGGGGTGATATCAGAACAACCTCCCAGGGAGGCGTGCCTACCCCCTCCCTTTCAATCTTTAGGAGTCAGTTGATGATGGTTTTATTTAGGACTGCATTTGGTTAAGTTTATTAACAGCCCTGAACTGTGATTTTAAATCTTAGTTTTAATGTTTTTAGCGTATTTTATTTTATGTGTTTTTATCTATGCTTTAAGCTGCCTTGAGCTCCCTTAGGAAGAAAGGTGGGTAATAAATACTTTAAATAAATAATAATAAATATATGAGATAACCAAAAGATGATTTGCCCTTAAGGTATTAATACTATAGTATTATTGTGCTACTTCAACTTAATCAAGTATTTTGCATCATATTTGTGGATGGAAATATATGACAGATTTGGTTAAAATAGTTTTTTATTATTTATAGAAACAAACAGCTGTCAACGATAGGCAGACAGCAAACTCTAATGCTCTTCACACTAGATAATGCATTTATTTGAGGCAATGTAATAATAATACAAACAAAATGGATACTAATGAACACTGCAGTGTGGTAGCCAGCTGTAAAGTCACCACAGGGTGATAGCAACCATTTGTGAAGCTGGTCTTCTGGAATTCTTGGCCACATGATGAGGAGAACTTTACCACATTGTCCCAACCCACTGGAATCATGGAACAGCAGTTATCTTAGAATTTATCATCATGTGACCAAACTCCACAGATGTCTGACTCCGCATACTTGCAGTGAGTTGACAACCTGGCTCTCAGTTGATGAAAATGGTTCAATCTATGGGTCCAAAGATTTAAACTAAAGCACCCAAAGACTTAAACCAAAGAATGAAGAAGATCGATAAAGCTGTAAAGAGAATGCCGTACAAGGTCTAGCCGGCTGTTTAGCTTAAACCATCAACTCCAAATGTAGCAGTGCGTAATTTGGTTTACAGTGTACATAATTTACAGTGTTTCATTAAGTTTGTGGATTTCAGAAGCTTTAATTTCAAGTATTATAGGCTCTCTGATGCAGTACAAACCACAACAATGCATTTTCATGAGAGTACAATCTGGAAATAACTAGTCAAGATAATGAAATCCAAGCATTTATTTTGTAAGATGGAAGGTTAATTGTTTACAGACGGGATGAGTTTTCACCCAAAGACAATTCCATTCAGCACACAATGCCTCTTCATAAGCATTCATTATAATGCCAGTGGCAATATTAATCAGAACATTGCTGAAGAATTGCTTTAGGAGATGTCTCGGTAGAAGGTTGGGGTGGAACAAGCTAAACTTTATAAGATAAAGAGAACAGCAATTCACTGTCTTTCAAGGCTTGGATCAACATGGAGCTAACAATGACCAAGTACAAGCTGTACAACTTGTCACTCACTAATCTGAATACAGACTACAAACCATGATGAACAGCTCATTGGGTGCATGACTATCTGCCTGTTGTTGTAACCGCAGTCAGGCAGCAAAATCAGATTGGGTTTCTGGTAAACTAGTGGTAAGCAATGCTGAGATTGGTTGGTCACAAACTCTACAGGCCTGGCATAGTAAAATCCAGCTGCTACTCATACAATAGAGTGGTTTTGTGCATCTTTGTGTAACAAGTTGAATGTTACTGTTTCAAACTAAGGACCGTGTTCCTGTTCCACAGCCTTGGACTTACCTCATCAGCATCATTGTTATGTCATCTGCAACCCGGAAGTGATATCATCAGGTAGGGGTGATATTATAGCACTTGCTCAAAACTCTATAGTACTAGATGTACTACTGGTATGATCCAACCAGGCCCTTCTTATGCTCTTAAATGAGCCACACCAAATACAGTGAATCTCTCTTATAGTTCTAACCTGTGTTAAATTTCAATGCATGGTTAAGCAGACTATTTTTTCCCCTCCAGAAGTGCTAGCTCCAAATTTTTTTGAGGGGTTGTCCCAGTGGTTCCCCTTAACTGGAAGAGGTGGGACAGGCACTATTTTTTAACTCTTCTGGATGTTCTGGGTTAATTGAGAATGATGATATTGTGGAAATTTTTTTGACAAATGCTCAAATTCTCCATCCTTTTGACAAATGCTGAAATTCAGTATCTCACCCACAATCTTCTCACACTTTTATCTGGGGAAAGATGTATCCTGCTAAGCACTTACTTCAGCTATTCATCTTCTGGTGGGGGTAGGGGGGTAAGGAAAATGTTAAGATTAAGGATGAGAGGAAGATTGTATTAAGAGATTAAAGAGAAAAAAGTTAAATAGATAGTACTTTTTAAAGCAGAAAGAAGCCACAAGTTGACGAAGTAGCAAATTGCAACTTCTAAAAATGGTGGGCAAAATGTATCAACTCATAAGGGAGATGTGGCTGAAAAAAGTAATTAATTCTGGAGGCGGCTGCCAATAACAGGCATCTAGTTCCAGATTAAAAAACAACACACAATAGGAGATCATATTTTCCTCCTCCAAATAGTTGTCCAAGAAATCATCCAGTATTAAAGCCTATAAAAGACCAGCAGTGGATGGGAAGTGTTCAAGAAATAGAGATGAAATTATAGAAGACAGAGATTTCTTCGGTAAACACATTGAAACTTCTTTCAAATGTTGTTAGTCACAGTGCATACAGAAAGCTATTTCATGATGCAGGGGTATGTGAGAATTTGGCTTTCCTGAAAGCAAGTTGAAATAAGATTGTTTAGCTTTATGAGTATAACCCTAAAAGGTACTGGAAGCAACTGGAAGATAATTCGAATAACTAAAAATATAAGTGTGTTTGGTTTTGTTCTGAGGAGGATGCAAGTGATTTGTGCTCAAAAGAATTGGTCACTTTAATGAGTTGACCATGACCCTGTGGGAGACATGCCTTTGCCAGTGATGGATGAGGTTCTGTCCAGGTGCAACAGCAAGCACCAGACGGCAATACTTAAATATAGCCTATTTGCCAAGGAAGGACCTGTCACTGATACGAAGCAATTTATGCAGGGAAACCAGTAGAAGTAGTTATAGTACAGTGTGAAGCTGCTGTACATCTGAATCGAACTTCCTGTAAATTACTAAGGCACTACAGTTAAGGAGTCGAGTCACATCTTAACAATTGGTTTGATCATGGTAGGTTCAAATGTCCATCGCCTTCCTTGCAAAATTTTAAGCATCCTTGAATATCATGTGAAAGTGGACCTCAGGTATCAAAGGCATACATACCCTTCAATACTTCACAAATAAAAAAAAATACATATAACTTACTATTATGACTGATCTCCAGGTGCTTTGGCAATTTGCTTTGGCAATTGAACTCTATGGCATTGAAGTCCCTCCCCTCTCCAAATTCTGCCCTCCTCAGGCTCCACCCCCCAAATCTCGTGGTATTTCCCAACCTGGAGCTGGCAACCCTACCTGCGAGTAGGGTTGCCAGGTCCCTTTTTGCCATCGGCGGGAGGGTTTGGGGGCAGGGTTTGGGGAGGGGAGGGACTTCAATGCCATAGAGTCCAATTGCCAAAGCAGCGATTTCCTGCAGGTGAAGTGATTTCTATCAGCTGGAGATCAGTAGTAATAGGAGATCTCCAACTAGTACCTGGAGGTTAGCAACCCTACATGCGACGTAGGTTAGGCTAAAAGTATGTGACTGACAAAATATCACCTAGTGGTCTTCCATAGCAGACTGGAAATTTCAACCTGGGTCTCTCAGACCTTACTCTGAAGCTTTACTCTACACCACACTGGCTTTCATAGGGTGGTTGCTGTTGAACAGTAGCAAGCAGCCAGGCCTAAGTAAGTCATGCAAGTCAGGTGGTATCAAGACACCCAGTGGTTGCTGTAAGGCCTGAACCCAATAAGTCCCAATAAGTCCTGAAAAGGGCCTTGCCCCTGCCCCAGACTTTTACTGACAGGAACCAAGCTTAGAACGCTGTGGTTGCCTAGCAACAGTCACTGAGAGCTTCTGTTTCCTAAAGCTTCCTTTTTATCATTTTGGGTTTTTAAATACCCCATGTTTTTGTTTTTTACATTTCAGATTTTTTTGCAAACCTGGGATGTTTTTCAGGTTTGTAGAAAGATTTCTCTTTTCCATTCACAGCTCCAGTCACTGGTTTTAGTATCCTTAGATTTGGCTGACTTTGATATTAGACTAAAAAAGGGAGGAGCTCATGGGGGCAGGAATCCCATCCCTCTAATCACTTGTGCAACTCCAGCCTCCACCACCCACCTCATAGGCCAATTGCAGCAGTGGTGGTGTCTGAGAGCTGCAGCCAGACCTATAGCAGCTCCCAGCATCCACAGCCACAGCTGGGCCCAGAGCCACTCCCAGCGTCTGCTGCGACCAGGCCTGGAGCTCAAAATTGACTCCACAGCTGATATAGGGTTGCCAACCTCCAGGTGGTGGCGGGGGATCTCCTGCTATTACAATTGATCTCCAGCCGATAGAGATCTGGAGAAAACGGCCACTTTGGCAATTGGACTCTATGGCATTGAAGTCCCTCCCATCCCTAAACCCTGCCCTCCTCAGGCTCTGCCCCAAAAACCTGCTGGTGGCGAAGAGGGACCTGGCAACCCTAACAGCTGGGCCTAGAGGGGCACCTGGCATACCAGAGTGCTTCCCAATGGCCACCACAGCAGATCCCAATGGATGCTGCCATGCACAGAAAATGCTTTTAATTTATTTTTTATTTTGGGAGAATTCAACCCCCTAATGTATAGGGGGTTTCTTTCAGATATTTTTACAAACCTGGGTAGGGGTCCTCTAAGCTTGCAGAAAAATCTGTTTTGTGTCTCTGGGGCCCCTAGAGCTGAACCTAGAGCTCCTACTGACATTATTATATCCTTTCCAGATGATAAACCAGAAGTGATGTCACAGCATTTGCAATGCTTCCCCCTTCAGCAGACTTCACCATGAAAAGCTCCCATGGGTTTCAGCTGCAGGCTGTAATCCCTAAGAAGGAAATTGGGAAGAGGGAAAAGGAGCAGAGAAAAGGGAGACACTGTGGGGGCTACAAATGGGAAGGAAGGAGAAATTGTGGTGGGGAGAACCAACAGGAGAGAGAAATGAGATTCTCTCTAATGCTTCCCCCTGCTTGTAATAAACTATTTACAATTTACCATGAGCACAATATCACAGCATTTCTGAACACTGTAGTTCAGAATTAATGGGCAGCTATTAACGTTTAGCTACGATGAGGTCAATGTGTCCTCAATGGTCAGAAGAGAAATTACAATAGTATCTGCTAATGAACAGAACATTTCTGACTTTTAACACGAAGGAAGCCAGTTAAACATGTTATACTACATTATCTCCCTTAACTATCAGACCATTAGGGCTATTTAAAGAGCATTATATGAAATTTCCCCTTTGTATATCCGTACTTGCTAAGTGCTCTGTTCCAGCTCTCTCAGATACCATTTTTTGGGATCTTCTCGAATGCATCTAGGCTGGGGTTGTGCATTATCGATAAACCCCAACCAAAAAGAAACTTGAAATTAGCCGTTTCAGTAATTTTCAGGATTCGGTTTTACCGAATGCAAAAACCTGGGAATAAAGCCGAAGCCGAATAGGAGATTCTTGAAAAAGCCAAATAGGTATTAAGCTTTTCAGGTTTGGCTATTCGCCTTTGCTCAGAGGCATGGTTCTGTGCTTTCTCCCTTTTTTCTTTCTTTTTTTGGGACTGGTTTTGTTGGCTCTGATTACACAACCACTATCTCAAAAGGGCCCCATTGTTGGTTGTGTAATCAGAGCCAACTTTGTCTGACCAACTGACAGCAGTGAGCTGATCTGATTTGCACTTTAAAAGACGGGGCTCACCCAATCCAGAGAATATTAGTTTCCGTCAGCTGCTCATGGGCCTTCTGAAGAAGACTCCCTCCCCAGTGTGGAGCAATTTCCTTAACATGAGCTGCCTTGGTCATGACTTTGGCTGGCTCCGATATCATTTCCCCACATGGTGACCATCTCTTGGAATCTGATTTTTCATGACCACAATCAATGACTGCTCACAGGATGTAATTTGCAGAAGGAAGGTTTTATTTATCTTGCATTTAAGCCTTTTTCCTCCGTTTGGAAGTTCATTTCCATGGACATCATGCAAAGGGACCCAGAAATGAAGGCAGACCCCAGACTTTAAGGCACCCACCTGGAATCGCCTCTTTCCGCCAATCCTTGACAACACTGAACTTTTGAACCTGATGGACAGCTCGGCTTGCAAATGCCTGCAGGATGGGGTGACTCCTTTGAGGGCCCATAAAATTGGACCCCTGTCCCAAAGTTCTCCAAACTTTGGTGACCATCAAAGGAGAGTCCTTTGCAGTCACACTGCAAATTTGGGGACTCGACCTCCAAAAATACCCCGTCAGGAGCTTCCAAAAATCCCCATTGACTATAATGGGCCTGAAATTTTCCAGAAACCCGAAAATAAGCAGAATTCCCATATTTGCCCACACAGATCCATCTAGTGATTTTTGGAATTCTGAATATGGCATAGTTTTCTAGAAATGCTATGGCAGAGCTTCTGAATTTGGAAGTGAGGACTATTCCTCGCCAGGGCTTTGGAATTGGGCAAGGAAGTTTCCACCATAGCTCAGTGTGGACTAGGGTTGCAAGCTCTGGGTTGAGAAATACCTGGTTGGGAGATTTTGGGCATAGAGCCTGAGGAGGGCAGGGTTTGGAGAGGAGAGGGACCTCAATGCCATTGAGTCCAATAGCCAGTGGCCATTTTCTCCAGGTGAACTGGTCTCTATCAGGTGGAGATCAGTTGTAATAGCAGGAGATCTCCAGCCACCACCTAGAGGTTGGCAACCTTACTCATATGGTTGTTGTGAGGATAAAAAGGAGGAGAGCATGATGTAAGCTGCTTTGGTCCCTATTATGGATAATGGCAGGGTATATAAGTAGAACACTAATAGTAAATATAGCTGAAGATGGGAGGCAGATAAAAGTTGTGAATGTTTGAGAAGGATAAAATGAGACAGGGAAAGGGGGGAGGATATGGGGGTTGCCAGGAGGTGGGAAAGAGGAAATATTGTGGGAAGGGGGGTAAAGGGGACAGTGATATAGAAGAAGAAGAAGGGCTGGTTTTTATACCTTGATTTTCTCAACCTTTTTTAAGGAGACTCAAACTGGCTTACAATTGCCTTCCCTTCCTCCCCCCACAACAGACACCTTGTGAGGTAGATGTGGCTGAGAGAGTTTTGAAAGAACTGTGACTAGCCCAAGGTCACCCAGCTGACTTCATGTGTAGGAGTGGGGAAACCAACCCGGTTCAACAGATTAGAGTCTGCTGCTCAGATGGAGGAGAGGAGAATCAAACCCGCTTCTCCACTACAACACACTGGCTCTCACTGTGCCCCTCCCCCCACCCCCACAAGTCCTTGAGAGTTCCCTACCATGCAGGTGGGCCTGGGCCAATCATAGCTGTCCTAGGTATAGGTGGCTGGGGGGTAGGGTTGCCAGGTCCCTCTTCACCACTGGCGGGAGGTTTCTGTGGTAGACCCTGAGGAGGGCCAGGTTTGGGGAGGGGAGGGACTTCAGTGCCATAGAGTCCAATTGCCAAAGCGGCCATTTTCTCCAGGTGAACTGATCTCTATTGGCTGGAGATCAGTTGTAATAGCAGGAGATCTCCAGCTAGTACCTGGAGATTGGCAGCCCTACTGGGGGGTGTTGATGACAGATATAGGTAGGTTGGCTGTTGGGTGGAAGGAGAAAATGACACAAGGGGGGAAAGGTGAGAGGCTGTGGTTCTTTCAGAAAAGTGAAAGAGGAACTAGTAGGGGACGGGGAAATGAGATCCTTCCCCAAAAGTCCTTGCAGGTTCCTGTTTGCATCCTTTGTGCTGCAGCATTTTCTAAAATATAATCTAATTAATTATGTTTATCAACAAAGAGGTTACTCATTCTTTTACCCATGCACAATCCCCGTTGCAATGAAATGTGGCTTACGCTTACAGGAAACTTGAGTTGCATCACACAAAGGATTTCCATAGATGGAAGGTATTTCCATCCATGTAGCATGACTTTCTTACCTCTCCCTTTCTATAGCAACCCCATATGCCCACTGTATTGTTTCTGGGGTACAGGGGGCTAGAGAAAGTGGTGGGGGAGTTGGAGGTCTATAGTAGGAGGAGGGGAATAAGTGAAATTAGCCCCATATTTTCCTGTGGAAATCCTCCATCGGATCCAAACCAGTACATAGTGAATTACATTATATGAATGTAACCATGATAGGTATACAAAAGGCAGGATTAAATAACTCCAAAACATAATTTTGTACTAGCATAATAGATTACAGATCCTATGCATTTGGATCCTATGCATTTTTCTTGTTACTCCAAGTCTAATAAGCGGTTCATTTCAATAGTTCTATTTTTAAATGCCTGGTAACATTTTGATGGAAGATTACCGGTAATCATAATTACTTTTGCACATGCATCGCCTTTGAGACAAAAAGGAACTGATTTTCGTTTTCATTCCTTGAGTTTTACTTTATGTTTCAGAATCAGCAGTAAGATAAATAACTGTGTCCCACTGATTCTGTGGATTGATTGTGACGGATGTGGTTCTTGTTTTCAATGCAGACACAGACAACGCCACAATTAATTTAGATTTCATCTCCAACATCTTACTGTTCAAGAACATTTGGAATTTAACAGTGCCAAGGGAGTACCTACTTTCTAGTTCTTGCCTATTCTTATAAACAATCATATCGTCAAGATGTTCTCTGCAAGCCTCATTGTTATTAGCCACTGATTTAGATAAACAGTGGTTATCAAGTCTGTCTCAGAGAATAAAATCCAGTTCATACAACCACAATTCTTGTACAATAATTGCAACTATTGTGTAACTATTTGGTTGTGCTGAAGTGGTTGTCCAAATCATGGACAGCACTTATAGTCACACCAACAAAGGGTAAGCAGCAAGCGTTCCTTTACTAGATGTTCCTAGGAGGACACATTGGTGGGCAGTGTTCATGCATTCCCCATAATATCTAGATATGGCCAAAGAGATCTTCAGTAGTCTTTTCAACCCCCCCCCCCCCCAGAAAGGGTAGTGTTATTATCCACATGTTGAACATGGGGACTGAAGGTGACAGTGGGTTGCCCCAGGACAGAAGAAGATTCATCACTGTGCTGAGATGTGTAATGAAACCTTCCAGTTCACTGGCCCATGCTCTCCAGCATCATGCTACACAAGTTCTTGGTGAAATGGGCTCTTCAAGCACCTGGTTCTATCACAGGGGATGTGGAATTTACTCTGCTGACCCAGGTCTGCAGCCACTAGACCTCAATGAGGAGTTCACCTCTCCAGATTTATTGCAGCCCCCCTTCCACAGCACATATATGATTCTTTTTTTGCTGCCACCACAGAGTTAGAGATATACTTGTCTAATAACCCGCAACCAGGGCCATCTATTTCTGTCTTTTAAGAGACTGTTCTTCTCATTAATAATAAACCCACTACTTCCAAACCATGGTGGATGTAGGGATGGAAATTTAACACCTACCCAGATGTTTCCCTGCCCTTCCTTTGTACCGTGGTAAGCAAGATACAAGTTAGGATTTTCTGTGGGTGCAGATGCCAACAGCGTAACAACACTCGTTTAAGAAAAACAACAACACTATATAAGCAATTATTTTCATCATCATTTATTTATTATGGTCAAAGACCAGCTTACACAAAAAGAAATATCATAAATAATTAAAAAATGTCTAGTATTTGATCAAGTAAAATGAAAATTTAGTTACAACAACTCTTGGTAAAAGGGTCTATTTAACATAAAAGACATTATGACAGCTTCTTCTGCCTTATTACACATGCCCTGGCTCAGAATCTCACAACCTGATAGGTAATACACAGTCATCTAATAACAAAGTAGTGTGGCTAACTCTATCTCTATCTGGGAAGCTAGACAAAACTGGACTGATGAACATTTTACGTATGTCTTGATAAAATGGGCAATGTAAAAGAACATGTTCAACTGTTTCCACCATTCCAGATTGACATGGACAGAGGTGGAGTTCATAAGGGAGACGGGCATATCTCCCTTCAAGAAGAGCAAATGGGAGGGCATTAAAGCGGGCCAAAGTAAAGGCTCTCTGATATTTGGGGTAATCTAAGGCATAGAGATAATTTGCGGGAGCCAAAAAATTAATACGGTTCTCCACTACTGGAACCGAGTGAGCCCTTGATCTGTCAGCTTGAAGGGCAGTGTCCCATAGCCTCTGTTTAGCTATAGTTTTTGCTCCTTGATAGCCAAGATTTAGTAGAGTTGTGCTTGATAAACCTAAACATTATAAGCAATCACAGGTTACAAAAAAGCATATAGTTGAGGAAGAAATCTCTAACAACATATGAGTAAAAGAAAATACACATTCTTTGTCGGTCTAGAATATTCCAGCAATCTTTAGTGCTTTAATGAAGCTTCTAGGTGTTTCAAGCAAGGTCCTTTTGTTCTTCTGGCTTACTCCACCAACATATGAATTGATATCCAACCACCTTTGGAAATGGGAGGCTAGAAGGAAAAAAAATAGTTGTGCAACATTTTGCCTAAAGTTTAAGATAAATTCAGCCTTCACCTTGCAAAGTTGTAAACATTAACACTCATACCTGGAGTGAAGTGATAGTTCACCACAAGCTCAATGTAGGTGTGATGGATAGCTAACTGCTAACACCTTATACTGGTCTGAAAACCCTGATTGACAAGGTTTTTTTTAAAAAAAAAGACCTGGGAGAGCTGCAGTTAGCAGTTGGCAGCTAGAGTGGGAAAAGGAGATAAATGTGGGATTGAGGAAGATCCTGAGATAGGGAAGTGAAACAGGTAGTCCTTCCCTGAGGGAAATAGCTGGAAGGAAAAGGGGGCGATCCCTATCAATTGTTGAAGGAAAATTGGAATCTGGGTATATGTTCCTGACTCCACAGACTTTAGAAATTTTATGTAAAATAAGTTTATGCCTGTTTATCTAAGGAGTGGCAGTCAAGTGATCTCTCTCAAAGCCTGTAGGTAGAACAAAACAGCTACATTCTCGTGACAAACTATCTATTGTATATAGTTATACAAAGTTCCCCTCATTTCTGTCACCTGTTCACCTGCCAAGTTTAAACCTGAAACCTCCCTGAAAATCTGACTTGACCATATCCCCACAAGAGTAAAATAAAACAGTTTATGAGCTGAGAATTCATATCAGCCTCTTGTATACCATATTCAGACATATACTAATGAAAGTTTTTTTTTTCCAGTTCCTCAGCTTCCTAGGCTGGGTCAGAATACATCTGTATATATTTTATACGCATGGGGTGTTGGGGAACTGTCATAGTAGGCAAGTCTTACCCAGCAATAAGATTCAGATGTTCTTTCATAAGCACTGCTATGTATAGTTGCTTTTGCATGTTGCACTAGCAGTGTTTGTTATGTCAGAAGGGAAACTCATGGAAAGAAACATATAGGCTGTAGATTCAGATACAAATTCTCATTTCAATTGGCTGTTCTTTGAATATTATAATAAACCTGATTGTGAGGGTCGCCCACAGTGGCTTGGGAAATTCCTGGAGAATTGGAGGTAGGGACTGGGAAAAGAGGAGATTGGGAAGGAGGGAAGTCAGCAGGGATATGATGCCTCTAAAGCTGCCATTTCCTCCATGGGAACAGACTTTTGTAGTTTGGAGAGGAGTTTTAATTCTGGGGGAACTCCAGGTCCCACCTGGAGCTCCTATTGTTTTTTTCAGGTGTCATTGCTGGCTCAAGAAGATATTTTTCTGCCTGAGGCGGAACCCAAAATTGTGGTCCAACTTCCACCTACATTTCCTGCCAGCTCTCCCACAAGTTCACAAGCCCCCCCACCCTGTTCATGCAATCTTGCTGTTGCTTCTAACTCTGTGAAAGAGCTAGAGCGGCCAATTCTCCTCCCCGCTCTTTAAAAGCAACATGGCAAACCACGGCTTCCCGAACGGCTGGAGTCCTTCCTTGTGTGAGAGCAAAGAACCAACATTTGGGTTGCCTTGGCAACCCTGATGATTATGGGGGTTGCTTAGGCAACCAAAATGATGGCCTTGTGATAGGAAGGAATTTCAGGGAAGTTTTGAAAGTCCTGAAACTGTTCGGTGGGTACGTGGCTTGCCACATTGTTTTTAAGGGAGCTGGAAGAGGGAGGTAAGGAGGATTAGCTGCTTCGGTTCCTGGGTAGAGGCAGCTATGTCACAGATGATGGATAGCCAGGATGGAAGGCTGCTTGCTTCACCTCTAAAATTACGCCTCTGCCTAAGGTGATTTCCTTATTTTTATGACAGAGTTAATCCACTGGTGTCACTTCTGAAAGAATACCCCAAAATTGCTAGTTGGTGGTCAAAATTTTAATCTCCAACTTTAGAGGTTTTTAGGTTAACTATCAGAGATTGGCAACGTATGTTTTCCTTCATCTCATGTCCTCTCCATATCTCTGGAACACTGAAGAAAGGATTTGTGGGTAAGTTGAGTTGCATAGGCTGGGATACCGAGAATTGCATAGGCTGGGATACCGAGAATTGCATAGGCTGGGATACCTACAATTCCAGAATGTACCAGTGCTTTTCAGTACCCTACGCTAGTTTCACCCAAGCTTCTTGCACCTATTACTGAATGTTCAAATAAGGGGGGGCACCTAGGGTTGCCAGTTCCGGGTTGGGAAATACTTGGAGATTTTGGGGGTGGAGTCAGAGGAGGGGAGGGTTTGGAGAGGGGAGGGACTTCAATGCCATAGATTCCAATTGCCAAAGCGGCCATTTCCTCCAGGGGAACTGATTTATATCGACGGGAGATTAGTTGTAATAGCAGGAGATCGCCAGTCACCACCTGGAGGTTGGCAACCCGAGGGACACCTGAGTGGTGTTCAATGTACTGCAAGGGCTGAAGCTGGAAGGGAAAATCAACAATATCTCCAAAGTCTTGTCGAAGCGCCAAGGGTGTATATGGGAATTTAGTGGGCTGAAGTGACATGTAAGCTATTTGCTGCCTGCTGCAGGACTGAATTAAACAGTCCCCCCTTTAGTTTCTAGACCTTCTTGGAACGTAATTATGTCTGATGCGTTTTTGCTACAAATGTTCCTTTAACACAGATTTCTATTATAATCTGTGACACTGAAAATGTGCAGCCATATGTGATATTATTGTGATGAATGGATGTGGTTGCAGCCTCTAGCTTTCTGAACCACTTAGAAAAGTACAGATGTTCAGACAAAAGCCCAGAGGTGCCTTTTTCCTGGTACTTTGTGACAGTGGATAGATCTGCTGCTTCAAGTTAAACAGTGATTTTGCAAATTCAGCAAGCTAATATTTGCTTAGCATCTTTGCATGTATTTAAAAAAAAAAAACAGGCATTTGGAGGAAAGTAAAACCTCTGGCTCATTAAAACAGTCATTGCATGCCTGTGTAAAGAATGTTGATACCTTTTGAATTGAAAATATATTGAAGATCATTATCATTCATTGGGCTTTTTTTCTTTTTTGTATGGGTACTTGTTCATCCCTCTGTCTGCAACAGAACATATTGTGTGTTATAGAATATACAAGCAGGCTATCGTTTATAATAAGATGTTACAGATGCTCAATGTCTGTTGCATGAAGATTCAAAATCTGTTATATATCCACCCAGGAATAAAGAACATATCTGTAGCATTCTGATATTTCACTACACTGTCTTCTGTGTGTCTCTTTTGAATAGCTGTCTTGCAGAATTAGAATTATATAAATAAATAAATAAATATGTGAAACTGACTGCCTTTGCAAAGAACACTTTATCCTTGACAGATTTGTCTTTGCTTAGATCCCCAGTATTTCCCTAATCAGTTAGAATATCAGTTGGATTTTTGTAAAGACAAAAGGCAAAATATGCATTTCTTAAATAAATATGTAAATGAATGTATAAGCATGTATCTAAGCTCTATAGCTACCCACAGTCAACTGGAACAAGATAGGTCATGACTGTGATGTATATATGTGTATTAATGTACATGCCTATAAGTGAGCCCGCACAAACTAGTTTCTGTTTCCCCCATCAGTATGGCTGCTAGGTCCCTCTTCACCACCTGTGGAAGATTTTTGGGGTGGAGGCTGAGGAAGGCAGTGTTTGGAGAGGGGGAGGACTTCTATGCCCTACAGTCCAATTGCCAAAGTAGCCATTTTCTCCAGGTAGGGTTGCCAGGTCCCTCTTCACCATGGGCAGGAGGTTTTTGGGGCGGAACCTGAGGAGAGCGGGGAGGGGAAAGACTTCAATGCCATAGAGTCCAATTGCCAAAGTGGCCATTTTCTCCATGTGAACCGATCTCTATCTGCTGGAGATCAGTTGTAATAGCAGCAGATCTCCAGCTAGTGTCTGGAGGTTGGCTGCCAAGTTCTCTAACAGTGCAGGCATACAGATTCTGTGCATCCAAGGATGCCTGTACATTTCAGGATGTGTTTTATGCAAAGCACCCAGCATTTACCCATCAGAAATAAAAGTGGCACCAGTAGAAAATAACATGAAAATCTCCAGTTAGTACCTGGAGGTTGGCAACCCTAGTTGTAGAGTAAATGGCAACAGGGCCTGATAGCATGCTGCTCTCGGTGAGGAGAGTAGGTATATTGGAGTGCCATCTGAAGTAGTTACACCCTTCTAATTCCATTGAGGCCAATAGGCTTCGAAGGCTTTAATTCTGCTTAGGATGGCACTGTTGGAAATCCACAGGCTAACCAGGGCAGCAGACCCTGTTCATCTAAGAAAGTAAATGACTGGACGTTCCTTCAAATGTACTAGTCTCTTTTCCCAAAACAGATATACAGTGTATTTTAAATGGGGTCTGTCTCACTCCTCCATTAGAGATAGGCCAGTCATCTGTAAACTGTCTAAAATGAGAAGTCACAGTTCCAAGCAGACTTCGAAGTCTCCAGTTTCCTCACCCCATGAGAAAGCAGAATGTAGTGCGCGGGCTCCATTTGACTCTAATAATTGATTTACATCAGTTCTGCAGAGCTTTAGGAAATTGCCTTTTCAAATCAATTTGATCCACTTATGATGTACAAGGCACTTTAGCTTCTTTTAACTATAGTCTTTGAGATAGATGGAATGATATTAAATAATCTGTGAATTTTAAGCTCTCTGGGTCGAGAAAATATACTGCATTCTCTTTCATTATACAATGCAATCTGCTGACAGGCTGATTACTGGTAGATTATAGATATTCAAAACATGGGCCTTCAACAAGTCTAGGGACGTATTCTGTAACACATTGATGGCTAGTATTTTATTTGCAAGGTATTAGCTCTAGGGATGCTACTTTGTGGACAAGTGCCCTGAATGGAGCAACAGGCTTCTAAACAGTAATTGCATACCTATTAAAAAAAACGCAACTAGACCAAATCAGCAATGGCTTGCGCAAAAGTCTGCACATTAAATATATTGCAAAGAGTGTTGAAGGATGTACTAGAGCATGGTGTACTCTTTCAAGTGAGAAGGCTTACTCTTTTAAATTGTTTTATTCTCCCATTGCTCAAACTGCTTTTTGTTTTGTATTTTAACATAGAGTAGGATGTTGTTCATTTTTTAGCAAAAAGAAGGAGGGCATATTTGTAAAAACTACAGAGAAAGGCTGCAGATGCCCGACCTGCCTGAGCCCTGTGCAGTGTGGGGAAGCCAGCACGCATCCTGCCCAAACCCTGCATTGAAAGACTGTGTGGAGGGACCATAGCTCAATGGTAGAGCATCTGCTTGGCATGCAGAAGGTCCCAGGTTCAATCCCCGGCATCTCCAGTTAAAGGGACTAGGCAAGTAGGTGATGCGAAAGACCTCACCTGAGACCCTGGAGAGCCACTGCCGGTCTGAGTAGACAGTACTGATTTTGATGGACCAATGGTCTGATGCAGTATAGGGCAGCTTCATGTGCTCAAAATTGTAGTTTTGATGTCTGAAGAAATTTTTTTAGGTAGTTTTATGGCATTGTTTATCATATGCATTATATCGTTTTCATTTCATTGTTTCATTGTTTGTAACTCCGTTGAGAGCCAGCATGGTGTAGTGGTTAAGGTTTTGGACTAGGAGCTGGGAAACCCAGATTCAAATCCCCACTCTGCCATGGAAACTTCCTGGGTCACTTTGGGTCAGTCACACACTATCAGACTTGACCCTGGCAAGTATTTGGATGGGAGACCTCCAAGGAATGCCAGGGGCGTGACTTGGAGGCAGGCAATGGCAAACCACCTCTGAACATCACTTGCATTGAAAACCCTTCAGAGTCACCATAAGTCAGCTGTGACATGATGGCAAAAAGCCACAACAACCTCCCCAGTTTTATTCCATTGTTTATTGTATTGTTTTAATTGCATTTCTTTCTAATTTTGTAATCCACCTTCATTCTTAGCGAGAAAGGTGGACTATAAATGAAATAAATAAATAAAGGATGCACATGCTTATGCAAGTAAATAAATGAACTGCTATAAAACTATGCGCTTTCTAATTGGTACCAATACACCAGGACTCTATAACATTGAAAGGTAAATGCTGGGCAATATGCTAATGACATCAGAAGTAATATTTCAGAAAATCCTACTCTTACAAACATTGTACATTCAGTCATGTGAATATGTGCCTGAACATATGAGGTCATTTTTCCCCACAAGAGAATCATATCCAGAGAAATAATTTGTGAGGTTTCCCACATCCTTTGTAATCTCCAACAAGCATATACAAACAATACTATTTTGTGATGATTTCATACATAGGCAATAGTTGTTGTAAGCTACAAGGAAAATCTTGCTCCTTAGAGGTTGAAAAAACTTTTTTGGAACCATGCATAGAAAATGGTAATTAAAACCGATGCCTCTTTGGGGGCAAAAAACCCCCAGCTTTAAAATGCCATGAAATGTCTATATCGTGTGAAGATATTGCACAATGTATAAACACTGTGAATGTATAAACAAACAACTAAAAAGAATAGGAAATCTGTCAAATCAAAGAGATAGGGCAAAAAAGAAAAGAAAAAAGAAAAGGTCTTTTCCAACCAAGCTTAAAAACTAAAAGAAATGAAACCTTGTCCTATGCTAATTTACATGATTCTAGGTGGCATCAAAATGTGCCACTGTAATCATGGGAATCATGTCTAGGTGGCTATAAGTATAGCTGTGTAGAATATGCTCTCTGCATATATATGTGCACACACACATATATATGTGGCATAAGGATAAGGGGAACATAAAAAACCTTTTATATGGATGAACTGTGTTGGAATATTTCTTAGATTCTGAATATGGATTACATTTGGATAAAGGGTGGATTCGATACAAAGGTGAAAAGTCACTGGTGACACAAACTGCCGATGGACTGATCACTGACAATAGTTGCACATATCAATATTTAGTAACGATTCTATGTTACATCAGCTGTAAGACCATATTTTCCACTGCCTGAATATCCATTAATTGTCTGAGCCCTAAATCATCAGGAAGAAATTGGAAAAGAGAATCAATAGAGTTGTACAGAGTAACTGGAGACTCATGTTATCGCTTGAAATACTTTCTGTATGAAACTGTGCAAGACCACAAATGTTCGGTAAAGACCAAATGGGAGCTAATAGGGTTACCGTTAGTTTGTGAGACCAGGATTTGGCTCATGGAGGATGGTGCAAACTCTAGTTGGTATTGACAAATGATGCTTTTATCACCTGTACCTGCTTTCCCCACTGAGACTGAGCTGGTATCTTGGTCTCCATTGTGGGGGCAACAAGCTAGGATTGAGCTAGAATATCATGCATCTGGCCTGGTTGAACCCCATTCAATACCCATTGTTTTCCTGGGTAGAGGATGCCAAGGGTAGGAAAGAGCAGAAAACTGAAGATGGGGAGGAGAAAAAGGTTGGTCGGTCAATGGATGGGAAGGAGAGGAGGCTGGAAAGGGGGAGAGGCTGTGGGGGCTTTCATGGAAGGGAAAGAGGAAAGAGTGGGGGAGAGGGAAATAAGATTTAATCAGCAAATCCTTGCGGGTTTCTGCTTGTATATTCCAGTTGTGAAGTCGGCCAGATCTGTGGATACTTAAATTTGGTGATTGGAGCTGTGAAAGGACTAGAAAGATCCATCTACAAACCTGAAAAAATGTCCCAGGTTTGCAGAAAAATCTGAAATCTAAAAGAAAAATATATTTGGGGGTTAAAAAAACCCAAAACGATAAAAGGAGCTCCTGTCGCTTTAAAAAATGGATTACTTCTGTGGCTGTTGCTAGGCAATGACAGCATTCTAAGTTTGGTTTCTCTGAGTAAAAGGCAGGGGGAGGGTCCTTTGCTGTTTTGATCTTTGGCCTTCAAAGGGGACTCAGAGCCAGCCCTGTCATTAATCACTAAATAACTTAATACCACCTGACTGCATGACTCACCGAAGCCTCACTTCTTGCAACTGTTCAACAACTGCCACCCTATAAAAGCCAGTGTTGTGTGGTAGTTGGAGCTTCAGAGTTGGGTATGTGAGACCCAGGTTCAAATCCCTATCTTGCTGTGGAAGTTCACTGGCGATTTTGGCCCAATCACATACTTTTAGTCTAACCTACTTCACAAGGTTGTTGTGAGGACAAAAAGGAGGAGAGGAGAATAATGTAAGATGCTTTGGTCTCCAGTCTGGAGAACGGCAGGGTAAAAATTAAATAAATAAATAATAAGTATAGCTGAAGATGGGCGGCAGATAAAAGGTAGGCTGGTGAATGGCTGAGAAGGAGAGAATGAGGCAAGGAAAGGGGAGAGGGTATGTGGGTTGCCAGGTGGAAGACAAGAAGAAATAGCGTAGGGAGGGGGATACAGGGGAAAGTGATGTGCCTTCCACAAGTTCTTGAGGTTTCCCTACCATGCAAGTGGGCCTGGCTCAGTGGCTGGCACCACACAACTGGGGCATGGTTTTTGTAGGTAGAGGCTGCTGGTGGTGGGGGAGAGAAAGCAGATGATGGGGGGCACAGATAAAGGTAGGCTGGCTGTTGAGTGTGTAGAAGAAAAGAAAGCAAGAAAAGGGGAGAGGCTATGGGGGGAAGGGGAAATTATGGGGGAGGGGAAAATGATATGCCTTTTGCAAATCCTTGTGGGTTCCTGCTTGTTTGTACCTAATTCTAGACACAGCATGTCTGGCAACAGTGACTATTCAGCTGGTACACTTCTCTTCTTGCAAGGTAAGCTTCATTTGCACATAAACTTTTCATATTTAAGCAAGTCATAATTGTAGCTAGAGCCTCATAAAAATATAAATTGTGGATTGAATGTCTTAGATCTCCCAGAGTTTTCCCATGGGTGTTAGGATTCCTGCTCATGGAATGCCACTTTCTTGCCTTTCTCCCTTCTGCGGCAGCCCAAAATGCTCCATGAAATCTTGTCCCTAGGGGACAGGGGACTCCCCAGGAAGAGGGTTGGGAGGTATTTTAGGCAGCCACAGGAGGGAGAGAGGCAAGAAAATTATGCTCCATGAGGAGAAATGCACCAATGGAAAAAACTTATGATTTCACCCTCTGTCCAGAGGGACTCGGGAGATGGGTCCACTTGTCATGTTTCATGGATGCATTCAGAAGACAATTCTGGTTACTTGCAGGAGCAACCCATCTCTGAAAAATGTAAGGTGGAAAATGTTAGCATCCGTCAGTTTTTATAGTCTTCATCTATAACTGTTATTCACCCCCAGTTACAGGCTAGCACATATAAGAAACTTATGTTCAAACATGCAAAATCTGCAGAGTAAGTTCATATTTATGCTCATCCTTTGTGTGTGTGTGTGTTGAATTGGGTTTCATTCCAGGCTCTGCCTATAGGTGGCAGTGATCATTCACAATTGCAGCAGCAAGAAATTAGATGTGTAACGCTGGACTCCCCCCCCCCCCACACACACACAAGCATTTTAAAAGGCAAAATATTCATACCTACCAATCTCTGGGTTTTAGAAAACCTGTGAGTCTCAGGCTCAAAATGCTGCTGAGGATAATGGATGCTTTATAATCCTTAATTTTAAACTATGCAGAGGTTTCTTTTGTTGCTGTGTTTCAATGTCTATGTTTTGTAGGGTTGCCAGGTCCCTCTTCATCACTGGTGGGAGGTTTTGGGGTGGAGCCTGAGGAGGGCGTGGTTTGGGGAGGGGAGGGACTTCAATGCCACAGAGTCCAATTGCCAAAGCGGCCATTTTCTCCAGGCGAACTGATCTCTATCGGCTGGAGATCAGTTGTAATAGCAGGAGATCTCCAGCTAGTATCTGGAGGTTGGCAACCCTAGTGTTTTGTCTGGGGGAAGGACAGAAAAAGCCAGTCTCCAGCACTTGCTTTTGGACTACCTTTTAGGGAGGTTCTGAAGCATGCTTATCTTAACTCTCTGAGGGCCATACCAGATGTTCGGAAGCAGCCATATCTGTGATTTACATGTCATCTGTGTTCATGAATAAAGCAGAGTAATTTTAACATCAACCTTAATCTACCATGCCTCATTTCCACATGATTCACTGCTAGAAAAAAGCCAGGCTGGGAGAAAAATGCCTGAGATGTTGGGCCACAGGGAAGGAGGGGTAGGTGGAAGGGGAAGGGGATAGTTCACCTCCCCTTACGTGAATATCCTTTTTGACATTAAAATTAAACTTTTAATATGACTAGGACATGCATATGAATGAATCAACACGGCTGCTGCCATTGCTTCTAGTTGGGCCCTCAGAATCCAAAGCCAAACTTGGCTTTTTCAGATCAAGAAATTCTTAAGGGGATGTGACACAATTATTCTTGGATACCGAATTTTTCGAGTCCCTGACCTGTGAAGTGAGCCATATTCCTTTTCCTGTAAATGCACTCAACAGTCTCTTCACCCCACTGATACTTGTTGGGTTGCTTGGGCATTCTGCATATGAAGGCAGGGTTGCCAACTCCTGGTTGGGGAATTCCTGGAGATTTGAAGATGAAGCCTGGGGAGAGTGGGGTTTGAGGAGGGGAAGGACCACAGTGGGGTATAATGCCATTGATTCCACCCTCCACAGCAGCCATTTTCTCAAGGGGAACTGATCTTTGTAGTCTGGAAATCAGTCGTAATTCTCCCAGCCCAACTGGAGGTTGGCAAACCTATATGGAGGGGAAAGTAGAATTCCTGGCAGTGATGCTGGAGAGGAGTTTGCCTTGGCCCACTGGGATTCAAAGGAGGCATAAAGACCCATTGGGTGGGCAGTGGGCTTTAGAGACAATACGGTTGAGTTTAGGGTTAGGAAGTTGTTGGAGGATTGGTTGTGCGAAGCTCCTCTGGTGGGAGATACTAGGCATTATTAGATTATTGGTGCAAGGGTGTAGGGCACAGTGTTTGGATTCAGGAGAAGTTTTTTTATTCAGGGCAATTGCTTTAGCTGCCTTTTATGCTGCTCTGTGCATTAGTGAATTGTTGGCTGCCTCCAGATGGGATGTATCACATAACGCCTTGAAAGTGAGTGATCTCAGAATGTTGGGAGCCAGCATGGCATACTGGTTAAGAGCAGTGGTTTGGAGCAGTGGACTCTGATCGGGAGAACCAGGTTTGATTCCCCACTCCTCCACATGAGCTGCAGAGGCTAATCTGGTGAACTGAATTTGTTTCCCCACTTCTACACATGAAGCCAGCTGGGTGACCTTGAACAAGTCACATTCTCTCAGCTTCACCTACCTCACAGGGTGTCTGTTGTGGGGAGGGGAAGGGAAGGTGATTGTAAGCCGGTTTGAGTCTCCCTTAAGTGGTAGAGAAAGTCGGCATATAAAAACCAACTCTTCTTTTTCTTGGTGGATAAGGTAATTCTTGGTGGATAAGGTAAATCTTGGTGGATAAGGTAATAAGGAGCCCTGTGGTGCAGAGTGTTAAGCTACAGTACTGCAGTCAAAAGCTCTGCTCATGACCTGAGTTCGATCCCGATGGAAGTTGGTTTCAGGTAGCCGGCTCAAGGTTGACTCAGCCTTCCATCCTTCCGAGGTCGGTGAAATGAGGACCCAGCTTGCTGGGGGTAAAGGGAAGATGACTGGGGAAGGCACTGGCAAACCACCCCGCAAACAAAGTCTGCCTTGGAAATGTCGGGATATGATGTCACCCCATGGGTCAGGAATGACCCGGTGCTTGCACAGGGGACCTTTACCTTACCTTTAAGGTAATTTTGCTGATCTGTAGGTCCAAGGTGGACCAAGTGGGCAAAGGGCATCATGTGTTCTTAAGGACCACTGGGGATCCCCAGCTTTGCCCCATGATGACAATCTTGGCGTTCATGAGGATGTGGGGTGAGGGCCTGGGTTGCTTGTTCCATCACAAAGGCAGGTCACCTTTAGCACAGTAGCAATTCTGGCTGGGGAGTTGCACATAGGATACTGGTTAGGGTTGCCACTTCCAGATTGGGAAATACCTGGAGATTTTAGGGGTGGAGCCTGAGGAAGGTTGGGTTTAGGGAGAGGAGGGATTTCAGTGGGATAAAATGCCATAGAGTCCAACTTCCAAAGCAGCCATTTTCTCCAGGGGAACTGATCTGTATCACCTGGAGATCAGTTGTAATAGCAGGAGACCTCCAGCCACCACCTGGAGGTTGGCAACCCTAATACTGGCTGATGAGGGGTTGCCAGCACATGAGTTTGGAGCCCACTCATTTAGGATTGCTGCAGCCTCTATGACTCTAAGGTTGGGGATGCCACAGGGGTCAATCCAGAGGATTGGCAGGTGGCAATCAAAGATTTTTAAGCCTTATATGTGATGAATAATACATTGTGTGTCTTGTAGGTGCTGCTGGCAGATTGAAGAGCCTGATCAGGGTGTTGGTGATGGGTCATTCCATAGTCTTCTGCGCAAGCAAGACAGCGGGTGCCTCTGAAGAGGAGACTCAGTTGGGCCTATATCCCCGGGCCTGTGTCCAGTGGTGGGACCTGTGTAGAATGCTGTGGAGTCAATTCCTGCCATCTCTCCACCAGGTTTTGAGAGAAGGTGGTCATCCTGATGTTCTAATCTTGCATCTGTGTGAGAACAACCTGGTGCGGATGAAAGAAATGCTCCTGACATGGAGGATCGTTAGGGATTTAAAAAGAATAAAGGACTTTTGCCCAGGGACCCTCATCGTGTGGCCAGACCTTCAACAGAGAAGAGTCTGAAAGGGAGGAGGAAAACCTGCCCACATAGAAGGAGCTAGGGCCAAGATGAATAAAGCAATTCACATGGCAGTTTTGGATGGAGGCGGTGCATGTTTATCACATGATTCCATTAAGCACGATATGCCGTGCCTGTATAGGAATTATAGTGTGTATCTCTCTCCTGAGGGGTCCAATGCCTATTTGGGTGATCTGCGTCAGTGCCAGCAGGATGCTATAGTCAGCAGGTGGGACAAGGGATGTTAAGTTAGGCTAACCCCCTTGTGTGGCAGGGATTGGGCGAGCTGATCATGATAGGGGTGATCGGCAAGCACCTGGAGACATCCAAAGTGGGGGAGGGCATGTCCTGAACAAAGCATCACTGGTTGTGTGGCGGGGTGCTGAGCAACCAAACATTGAGTGCAGGTGATGTCAAAGAAAGCTGGATGTGTATGGAGTCTGGGTGGTTCTGCCAGAAAAGACAGCCACAGGTAAGCTGCCTTAGGAAATCCCACCCATTTAAATATGGTAGTGTATTTAAATATGATGCCCATTGGTTTAATTAATGAAGTAAACTAGCTAAACCCAAGCTGTCGTCTTGTGTCTACTTTGAATGGGTGCCTGGGGCAAAAATCAACATCCCTCCAGAAGTTCTAGAGAACTGGTAGAGTATGCAGTGATGGCTAAGCTGACAAACCAGGTGAATAAAAGACCTAGTGAAGAGTTCCAAAAGAGTTGGAAATTGTTTTATTCTTATGTCTCATAAAATGTTGTACAAACAATATTGAGTGGTTGGATATAATTTTAGGCTGGAAAAGTAAACAACAGAAATAATTAGCACTAATGTGAAAATTAGTCGAGTACTTAGTAAGGCAAGCGCTATTATGTAATTGTAGAAGTATTAACATCATAGAGAATGAATATGTAAATATTAAAAGTATTTATGATGAAGAAGGTAGAATAGACTACAATAAAGGGAAAGTTTTGTAATGCTATCAAAATTGCTATATGTTCACCAATTTTTTAAATTATTATTCCTTCATTTTATGTTTGCATTGTATGGTATTGTGTTCTACTTTTTTGTGTACCTTATCCCTGTTTGTATTCTTTAAAAGGTAAAGGTAGTCCCCTGTGCAAGCACCAGGTCCCCAGGCAAGCACCCATGGGGTGACGTCACATCACAACGTTCACTAGGCAGACTTTGTTTATGGGGTGGTTTGCTATTGCCTTCCCCAGTCATCTACACTTTACCCCCTCAGAAGGATGGAAGACTGAGTCAACAATAAAAAAAAACCCTTTTTAAGAAAGCTCTAGAGAATCAGGAATGTTTTTGCTTTCTCACCCCATGGTTACAGGTCTCATTTGAAGGCGAAATGTTCACAGGGCTGACTCCATAATGAGACAAGGTGAGGTGGGTGGCCAGACAATGCATTTTGGGTGGCATTCTATCCCTGTGTTGAAAGAATGAGCTCCTCCCCATAGGGGAGAGAAGCATCTCCCTAATGTGGATGAAACCCAGAGGTTCAAGGAGATCATTACAAGTCAGCCAGGCTTCTATTCTTGCTGCTTCTTTGGAATGCCTGAAGCAGCTCATAATGCCCATAATGAGAGAGAGGGAGAAAGGGAGAGGGGGAGAGAGAGAGAGAGAGAGAGAGAGAGAGAAGGATCTCCCCCCAGGATATCTCGTATTCACATTTTTTCTTCTTTGTGGAGAACTCTCATTCATGGTCACACCATCAAGGGTTGCTCCGCCTGACCTTGAAACCATTCTGAAGTGAAATCCAGATGATCCCTGAGTCATCCAGCTCTGCCCAGGAAAGCTCTTCTGATGTCTTGAATGCTTTTGCAGGAGAGAAAATGTTTTCTTCAGGCTTCAGTTAATGAAACTCCACAGGGAACAAGATAACTGAGATTGGAGAGGATCCTGCAAAAGCAGTTAAGCAGACCAAACCATGAAGTTATATATATACTCCTCATCACACAAATCAGGCAGAAAGACTTGAATGGTTATCAGGATTGCCTGGTTGTTGTTGTTGTTGTTTTTTACTGGCCATGGTTCCTTGTCTTTTAAACCTTGTCTTTTAGTAAATTCTACTAAACGTCACAAGCATGCTATTTCAGTAGAAAATCTCCATTTTCATCTTGTGTTTTCCTTCTAACCAAAGGTCATCGTTTTCACACCGTTCTGTTTCTTTGCGCTTCACATTTTTCCCACTCAATGAATGCAATTCCTAACATTCTTTTTGTATCAAGTTATGTAAATGATATGTAATATATAAACGACATAAAAGAAACCAATCAGCAACCCCAGCAACAAAAATGGGTGACATGGAAAGGCTCACAATTAGGGTTGTGCAAAAAGTATTTTGGGGGTAAATTTCAGGTTTGCGTTTATTGGGCCCAGTTTTTTCCAGTAAACTCGGAATAAACCGAATACTGGTAAATTTCAATATTTGGTTTATTTACCGAACAATTCAGGCCCATTATAGTCTATGGGGATTTTTTTGAAGCTTCTGGGGGGGGGGGCATTTTTGGAGGCAGAGTCCCCAAATTTGCAGCGTGGCTGCAAGGGACTCTCCTAGATGGACACCGAAGTTTGTTGAACTTTCAGTGTTGGCCAGGACTGCCAGAAAGAGCCGATGTCCAGGCACAGAAAAAATTTCTTTTGGTGACATCCTGTGAACAGTCCTTTATCATGGTAATCAAAAATCTGATTTCAAGAGATGGTGCAGGGAAACAAAGCCTCTACTTAAAGCGACCTTCTTTTGGAAAGCCAGGTGAAAGGGGGTGTATTCAGATTTGTTTTCAGAGGCTTCCTGCTTTCATCTCAGCATCCCTAGCATTTGCTACTGGTCCACAGATTTCTCACAGGCCCCGAATGCAAGCTGTGCCTTAAAGTCTCTCTTTGCAATCTGGCTCTCCTCTCTTAAGATGTTCCCAAAGGGACATTTTTCCCGGGAATTGCCTTTTACTAGTTTATTTTAGCTGAAATCATCCAGTTTCATTAAGAGCCCTATAATTTGCAGTTAAATACATTTCCCCCTACAGCAACGGCAACAGCAGTGTCCTTTCGTTGTTATGGCACAAACAGCTGAGTTGTGCCTTATGTTTGCACAGGACGCAAGGCCACATAAAGAGAGATGTAAGAGCAGGTGTCTCTTTGCATTTAAGAGTATTAGCCTCTCGGAGAAAGAGTCACTGGCCTTCCTTGGCAATGTTCATAGGGTGGAGTATAGGGTTGGCAGCTCCAGGAAATGCCTGGAGAGTTTTGGGGCAGAGCCTGAGGAGGGCGGGATTTGGGGAGGGGAGGGACTTTAATGCCATAGAATTCCCATTGCCAAAGTGGCCATTTTCTCCAAGTAAACTGATCTCTGACAGCTGGAGATCAGTTGTAATAGCTGGAGATCTCCAGCTAGTATCTGGAGGTTGCCAACCCTAGGAACAACAGATCAAGAGGCAGGGCTAAAGGACCCTTGGCTCTCCTGTTCGAAAAGTCTCCAGTAGGGTTGTACAAAAAAAATTCACTAAATTTCTGGTTCGGGTTTATTGGGCCCATATTTTTTGGTAAACCTGGAATAAGCTGAATACCCATACCAATAAATTTGTATTTCGGCTTTATTTTCAGGTTTACCAAAAAAAATCGGGTCCATTATAGTCTATGGGGTTTTATTTTCAAATGTGGGAGCATTTTTGGAGGTAGAGTTCCCAGATTTTGAGGGTAGCTTCAACGGACTCTCCTTGCATGAACCCCAAAGTTTGGTGAAGATTGGGTCAGGGTTCATGCAAGGAGAGTCCCTTGAAGCTCCCCTAAAAATTTGGGAACTCTACCTCAAAAATGCCCCCCCCCCCCAAGTTCATTAAAACATTCCCGTATGGAAAAGCCTGGTGAAAGCTGAAGCCAAAAAAAAACTTAATACCTATTCGGCTGATTCAGTGATTGGCTATCCAGCTTCGTCTTTATTCCCAGGTTTCCGCATTTGGTAAAACCGAAACCTGAATATTGCTGAAACAGCTAATTTTGGGCTTATTTTTGCTTCGGGTTTATCAATATGCACAACCCTAGTCTCCAGTAACCAGCTTGGTAAGCATGATGGTGCCCTCCTGGGTGTGTGAATGAGGGAGAGTGAGTGAAGGAGAGAGCAGAGTGCTGTTCTTGGTTGCTTTGCGTGAACTTAATAAATGCTTCATCTGTATTTAAGGCTCAGCTAGCTGTTTCCCTCTGCCTTGTCTCACATTGGAGAGAAGATCTTGTTAATTGGACAAGTGGGTGTGGGGCATGATCATCCTTCCACCTCGCTCAGGCAGGACCTGAGCTTAATTTAGCTCTAACGGCTACTCTCTGTTCTGTTGCTCCTGGCCTGTCCCCTAACCTATCAGTCTGAGGACAAAAAGCGATAATCTTCCTCCTGAGTTCCTTGAAGTAATGGCAAATTTGAAAGCTTGATTGATGGATATTTCACATGTAGCATTTTCAGTCAGAAAGCTCATTTGCTTCTTCACTAACTTCCATTCTGGCCCTGGCCCCTTGCCAATGACACACACAAAAGGGTATCTGCATGTGAGCAATTTTGGAGCCATGCAAATGTTCAGGGTGCTGCCCTATTACTCAAATTAGGGTGCCATTTTAGCAGCTATAATACTTCCTACCATTTGCACAGCAGCAGCTAAGGCAGGTTTAGAAGACAGCTATTGCCAAATTGAGGAAGTATGAATTGTGGCTGTGTTATAGAAAGGTCACAAATGGAGTTCTAAATGGTAGGCGCAACCCATTAGGGAAATCGACACTCAGCATGCTACACAGATCCATGCAGAGACCTAGATGCACCGTGATATCTAGATACTGCGACGGGGAACACCATTAGAAATGCACAGAAATATTAATCCCTCCAGACATCGCTCTATGTAGAGACCAGCAGCTGTGAACACTAGTCAGCTTTCTAGGGGAAACTGAGGTATGATCTCATCAGACTGTCAGGCAAAAGAGAAAAAAGGAGAGAATATTAAATCAAGGCTACATTGCAGGAATGAGATTCATCCCCGTGTAGAAGCCTGGTGTTAAAGTGAAGTGGGACTTAAGTAACGGATCAGCTTTCTGCCTAAGTCAAAGCAAGGAACACTTTCCAGTTATCAAAGGTGAAAAGTGGTTCCAAACTCACCTCAGCTGGGGTGGCATTGACAAAGCCACCATCTTCAGCTGCCATTTTTAAAATACAGGGATAAGACTTCTGGCCTACTTTACAGGGCTGCAATAAAGGTCTTTGAGAGGATGTATGTGAAAGAGTACTTAAGAAATGGACACATTTATAGTTAAATTAAAAAGATCATCTATCGTCATCTAAACATCAGTTGCCTTCCTCAAGAGACTTGATTGGTCATGTTGCATCAAAACCATTCAGATAATGCAACAAACCGTGCTCTATAAACTGAGGCTTGGTCAAACCATGATTGGTTGTGACATTGGTAAACAGATGGTCAAAGAAAGCAGCAACTGTTAGTTGGTACCCAACTGGAGTTTCAAATTAGGGTTTGTAGTTGGATTGTTAGCTGCAGTTTGTAGTAACTGTGAGGTCTGATTGCAAAACCATAGTTTGTGGAGTAGCAAAGCATCTCCCATTTGTCTGGTTACAAAAAAGGCAACGTAGGGATTATCACCTCCCTGCTGTGACCTGGAGAGCAGTTGAGAAGCAGATAAACTGGGATTTAGGTGTCAGGGTTGGCAGCTCTGGGTAGGGAAATTCCTGGAGGTTTGAGGGCAGAGCCTGACGAAGGTGGAGATTTGGGAGGAGAGGGAGCTCAGCATGGATGTGATGCTTACAATTTTGTATTTTATAAGAGTACATATATATGTTGTCTGGCTTGTGCCGTATCCATAAATATTTGCATGGGTGTGATGCCATAGAGTCTACCATTCGAAGCTGCCATTTTCTCATGGAGAACTGATCTTTGTGATCTGGAGACCAGTTGTAATTCCAGGATAACTCCAGACCCCACTGAGAAGCTGGCAACCCTATTAGATACAAAACTGGGATTTGCTACTTATCTTTGGTACATCTCTTATGGGGATTATCTAAACCGATGCTTTTAGAAAGCTACCAGAGAGGAGTGGGATGTTGACAGAGTTCAGGGATTGGGGCTTGTGGGTTTCATTACGGGAACCTTTCCTTTCACACATAATTGTGTGGTATGCAGGGATTTCATGGATGAAGCCAGTCATAAGAACTTAAGAAAAGCCATGCTGGGTCAGACCAAGGCCCATCAAGTCCAACAGTTTGTTCACACAGTGGCCAACCAGGTGCCTCTAGGAAGTCCACAGACAAGACGACTGCAGCAGCATCCTCTCTGTGTTCCACAGCACCTAATATAATAGGCATGCTCCTCTGATACTAGAGAAAATAGGTATGCATCATCATGACTAATATTCATTTTGACTAGTAGCCAAAGATAACTCTATCCTCCATGAACATGTCCACTCCCCTCTTAAAGCCCTCGAAGTTGGCAGCCATCACCACACCCTGGGGCAGGGAGTTCCACAATTTAATGATGTGTTGTGTGAAGAAATACTTCCTTTTATCTGTCTTGAATCTCTCACCCTCCAGCTTCTGCAGACGACCTCACGTTCTGGTATTATGAGAAAGGGAGAAAAGCTTCAAACATGCAATTTCTCCCTTGCAGCCTTTAGTCAATCAATCCTGGTAAAGCTTTACTTCTTGAATTTAGTGATTGTATAAATTACCCTTTAGTATTGTGAGAGGGGCTTGAGAATTGAGTCTATTACCTAACTTCTAATGGTGTAGGAACCCTGCCTCCTGTTTATCTCTTTATTAAAAATAATAATGAAGAATGACTTCCAGTATATGAAGAGTGCTGTTTCTTGAGTAATGCTCTAGCACAGGGGTGGGGAACCTTTTTTTTTGCCAAGGGCCATTTGCATATTTATAACATTGTTCGTGGGCCATACCAGGTGTAGATTTCCTGGTTTGGGGGGGGCGAGAAGCTAGGGTTGCCAGGGTGGAGCCTGAGGAGGGCAGGGTTTGGGGAGGAAGACTGCATAGCCATAGAGCCCAATGGCCAAAGTGGCCATTTTCTCCAGGGGAACTGATCTGTATTGGCTGGAGATCAGTTGTAATAGCAGATCTCCAACCACCACCTGGAGGTTGGCAACCCTTGAGGAGGCTATGCAGAGACGGCTTGGAGGGTGCCTCTGCTCCTCCAGGTCTTCCCCCTCCTCCCAGGTGGGAGGGCAGCCAGTGCTGGGCCCAGGCAACCGAGGTGCCAGGGGGGCGCAGCTTGAAGCCTGAGGTCAATCTGCGGGGAAGGAAAGAACGAAGGAAGGAAAGAAGGAAAGAAGGAAAGAAGGAAGGGAGGAAGGAAGGAAGGAAGGAAGCAGGGAAAGAAGGAAAGAAAAAAAGAGAAAGAAAAAGGAAGAAGAGAAAAAAGAAAAATAGAGAAGGAGAGGGGGGAGAAAGAAAGAGACAGAAAAAGAGAGAAAGAATAGGAGAGAGAGTGACAGAAAAAGGAAGAGAGAAAAGCCTTCACACACACACAGCCGGCTCCATGCGACCGGGCTTCAGCCTTCCCCCCTCCCCCCTCCACAAAAGTCCTCCACCTGATCAGCTCCCATGCGCATGCTCCGCCACCAGGAGTGGCTGGCTTTTTCCTCTTCTTCCCCCCTCCCTCAGCGGAGAAAGAGGTTTAAACTGTTGCACCGCGGCGTGCAGGAATGCTTCACCTTCCCGGCTTGGGGGAAGTGTCTTTCTCCCTCCCCCCTCCTCTTGCTGATTAACAGCTGACAGTCGGGGAGAGGGGGTTTAAAGGGGCCGCAGCGTTCCTGCACGCTGCGGCTTCAGGGAGGGCTGTGCTGCGCTGTGTTTCTGTGGCAGGGCCCTGGAGCTCCCGAAGGCCACTGAAAATGGCCTGGGGGCCGTAAACGGCCCGCGGGCCTGACGTTCCCCATCCCTGCTCTAGCATCTCCTACGCAGAGGATTAATGGTTACCAGTCTAGCAGATTTGACTTTCAGGTAGATTTGATCCCCAACAGCTCGCTCTGGAAATCAAACTAGATCAAAGCTCAGCCAAGCTTAGCAAGCCAATGTCATGCCTCGTCCAAACATCATCAAGAAAGAGGGGGACACTTAGCGTCACTTCCCTGAATGATCGTGATGTTGGAAAGACATTACCCTCTTTTAAGATGGCAAGCACACCGAGACAGTTCAAAGCTAGGCTGCCGTCAACATCCTGCTTCTGAGGAGTCCTCAGGCGGGCCTGCTGTACAGGTAGTTCTCGAAATGGCAAACTCATTCATTCTGTGTGAAATTTCTTTTATCTATCTAATAGCATAAATCTCCCCAGCTGTGCTTTCCTTTAAAAAAAATCCTCTCTCTCTCTCTCTCTCTCTCTCCCCCCCCCCCAATCGGCAGTGGCAATAGCTATAAAGAGAATATTCTCCTTTCCATGATAAAGTATACATCAGCAACAGCACGGTTTTGCGTGAAGAGGTTTTAAGCCTCTTTCCCAAAGTGGTTCAAAGACTTTCCTGAAATGTGTGCTTATTTGTGCTAATTGGCTGACTGCATAGCGCTCCCTGGCATGCCAATAAAAAAAGATGGCTGTAGATTCAGAACCTAGAGGTTTACCTAGTCATCTCTGAGATGCTACCTCATTAGTGCTCAGAAACCCAGGAGTGGTTTATACTCGCTTATTTGCGCTTGCCAACTGCAACTGCTTCAGGAGAGAGCTGAGCTGGTCACAGACACGTACACCTGGGAAACATCCACTTTAGATTACTGCAACACACTTTACGTCGAGTTCTCTTTGAAAATCGCCCTGAAGCTTCAGGTGTTTAAAAACGAGGTGCCTAGACTCTTGACTAGGGTTTCCAACCTCCAGGTAGTAGCTGAAGATCTCCCGCTATTACAGCTGATTTCCAGCCAACAGAGAGCAGTTCCCCTGAGGAAAATGGCCGCTTTGGCCATTGGACTCTAGGGCATTGAAGTCCCTCCCCTCCTCAAACCCCACCCTCCTCAGGCTCTGCCCCTAAAACCTCCCAGTGGTGGCGGCGAGAGCCCTGGCAACCCTACTCTTGACTGGGGCCTGCCATGGTGATCACACAAGACCAATGTAATGCCAGCTGTGTTGACTTCCATCTGCCCAATTCAAAGCACTGACTTCTGTAGCCCTTCACAGGTTGGGCAAAGTAGGGTCCCTCTGTTCCATCGATGGGAGCTCTGCGGGGGTGTGGCTGGGGCGCACGGCGCACGACCCACACCAACATCACTTCCAGGTTTACCCAGAAGCGACGCAGACACTCTAGCAATCTCCACCAAAACACTATGGTTTCCATAGATTTTCCGGCAGAGATTGCTGGAGTACATGCATCACGTGGGTTGCGCTTGCATGTTGCACACCTCCCCCTCTGCCTGACTGACCAGCTGAGGGTCAACGAGGAGCCCAGTGGATCAGTAGACTTTTGCCTGCCCCCACCGGGCAATTGGCAAGCCTAGAGCAAAGGTATCTGAGAAATACCTGCCTGGGGTTTGAGATCATTTAGATACTGAGTTCCACTGACTGCTAGATGCCTGAGTGTGTGGCACTAGTAATTAGGGTTGCCAACTGCCAGGTAGTAGCAGGAGATCTCCTGCTAATTCAACTGATCTCCAGCCGATAGAGATCAGATCACCTGGAGAAAAATGGCCGCTTTGGCAGTTGAACTCTATGGCATTGAAGTCCCTCCCCTCCCCAAACCCTGCCCTCTTCAGCCTCCGCCCCCAAAATCTCCCGCCGGTTGAGAAGAGGGACCTGGCAACCCTACTGGTGATAACTAGGAACCAAAATTGCTTCTGTTCCTTTACCTAACCTTACTTTGGACTGGGATGGCTCACAAAATAGTGAGTGCTGGTTTTCTAGTTCCCCAGAACTCTTCATCAGGTTGGATCTTAAGTATAAAAACGGAAGGAGACAAGAGAGGGGCATCCTCACAGAGCACAACAGTCAGCACTTATTAGCTGTCTTAAAACGGAGACCAGAAAATTTTGTAGATTCAATTAGAAACATGATGATGATTGAAAGATAGATTCCAAGGTGTCCCATAAGCTCCTCGGTTGGAGAAGCAAAATATACTCTCTCTCTCTGGGGTTGCCAACCTCCAGGTAGAAACCGGAGATCTGCTATTGCAACTGATCTCCAGCTGATAGAGATCAGTTCACCCGGAGAAAATGGCCGCTTTGTCAATTGGCAATTGGACTCTATGGCATTGCAGTCCCTCCCCTCCCCAAACCCTGCCCTCCTCAGGCTCCACCCCAAATACCGGTGGCAAAGAGGAACCTGACAACCCCCCTCTCTCTGTCTCTCTCTCTGTGTAGAATACCCTCCCCCTCTGCACTGACATGGATCAAACAGGTCCTGAGTCAGCTGAAATCAGGGGGGAAACATAGTTGCTCTTATATTAATGAAGCTGGAGAATTATTTTCAATGCTGCTCTTGGTAGTGAGTCAACAGAAGCCAAATGAGGTAGCACTGGGTGACTCTAATTTGCTTTGTTATAAGAAACAAAGAAAGCTTTCCTCTTTTCGACATCCTTTATAATGTTATGAATCTTAAACTTTAGAAACCTGCTTAGCATCCCACAAGCTGCGCTTCAAACGGGAGGTGGAATGAACACTGTGGAAAAGGGCAGGCTCACTGTGCTGACACAGTATGTGGATTGCATTTGGAAATAAAAGTCCTGGATCTGAATTATGTGTGTACTTACAGCTTGACTTCAGTATATATAAAGTGTATACAAGGATTATATTGATGGGCTTGGTAGCTGACTCAGATAAGATCCTTACACAAAGGAATGGTACACAGAGATGGGAAGACAGACAGAATGACTTGTTCCTAGTTCACCGAAGTGAAAAAAGATGAGTGTGTCTGGCAATGTACTCCAGATGCATAGAATCAACATTTCAAGAGCCAGGTCTGAGTGGAAGATAGTGTACGAGAGATAGTGAAGGGGGGTGTAAGAGAGATAGTGGGGGGGGGGCGTGTAGAATAAAACTCAGAAATATATGAAGGGAAAAAAGTGCAATCTGGTCAACAAAATCAAATTATAACAGACATTGTTGAGCAGCCAGTCCTGTAAACTGCTTTTTTTCCGGCCCATCAGACTCGTTTAATGAATTGTGTACATCAGCAAGTATAAACTGGTTATCTTCCATATCCATAAACTTCCATATCCTTGAATACTCACAGTCCCCTGTAAAACTGGCAGCTGATCAAATAGGGCAAGGCTCAGCCATTTGCTATTTTAATTCTGCTTGCACATACAAAGCTTCCCCCCCCCCCCGCCGCCGCATTTAGCTTTGCATGTTGGCAGTGTAAGCAACTAAAGGTCCAGTGGTTAAATATTGCCACAAGTCATTCAACACGATGCTGTCATTTTAAAAAGCAGACGAGGAGATGAACCCAGATGGATAATACCACACATGTGATCCAGTTGTAAGGAAATCTGTAGCCGGGAAAATAGATGCTGACACCATCCCGTTTTCAGTTGCCATTCTTCATTTGGAAAGGACAATTGGTGAAATGTAAGGAGAAGGGAAGATGTGAATGAATAAACGTTTAATAGCTCTTTCCATTACAACATTCAATAGGGAATGCTTGCTACTTTACAGTGTGTGTGTGTGTGGGAAATCGATGCAAACATTACATTTGCAAACTCAGACCAATGGTTATTATTACATTTGTCAAACATTCGGATCATGGAGCCGAAACATTTAAATGAGCATTCAGTAAAATGAATCTTTCTAAGATTGTCAATTTATTAAAAAAATTAAGCTTAATTGATATTTCAAGACAGTTGAGTTTTGCATCTCCTAGCACCTCCACCCTGCCTGCCTTTGCTAGTGGATTGTTATTAAGCGTGTTAGGACATACAACTGAGGGGGATTCATGGCTACTAGTAAAATGGATACTAGTCACAATGCATACCTATTCTCTCCAGAATCAGATGAGCATGCCTATTTATTGAATGCTGTGGAACACAGGCAGGATAATGTGGCTGCAGTCCTCATGTTTGTTGGCTTCCCAGAGGCACCTAGTTGGCCACTATGTGAACAGACTGTTGGACTTGATGGGCCTTGGTCTGATCCAGCAGGGCTTTTCTTATGTTGTTATGAACTTAATGAACACTGGATGAACAAAGGTGATATACGCCTCGGAAGCCTACATCCGTACTCAAGTGCATTGTATTAGAAATGCATTGCATTGCAGTAGAACCTTAGAAACCTCATAAATCTGAACGGTATTTGCCCCTTCTTCTCTTGGATATTCAACCACTCTCTATATAATTGATATTGAAGTACTGGGTATGTAACAGTACAACAATACAATAAATGCATTTAATATGCAAAGTCCTTTGCCTTTTACAAATCTTCAGTGCGAGCTTTCCAGTATTTCAAGAACAATCACTAAATGAAATAAAACTCTAATTTTTGATAACAATATTGTAGAGCTGGCAGGCCAGCTTGGAAGACCAGTGGAATCCTAAGAATCACTGCCAGTCTTAGAACAAGAAGTGAGTCTTCCACAGCTTTGTTCAGCAGACGGGCAGCCCGTTCCTAAGGAGGGGGGGTAGATCCACGGTGGCTGGGAGCAGTGCAGCTGCGCCACCCCCATAGAGTCTTCCCAGCTGCTGAAAATAAAATGAAAGGACTGCAAAAATTAGAAAGGGAAAATGCCCCCAGAGCAAACAGCGAGGCCACACCATCAAAAAAAGGTGGCGTAGCCACGTTACAGCTCAAGGGGGCGTTCCCAAGTCCAAAGCGGTTAGGAAGCTGCCTAAAAGTAGCTCTGCCCCCAAGAATGCCCCCCCCCCCACTTGCTTGCACAGGCTCCTGCTTCCAGGATTTTGCTGCTGGCATAGTAGCGCTGGCAGTAGGGTTGCCAACCTCCAGGTAACAGCTGGAGATCTCCTGCTATTACAACTAATCTCCATCCAATAGAGATCAGATCACCTGGAGAAAATGGCCGCTTTGGCAATTGAAGTCATTCCCCTCCCCATACCACACCCTCCTCAGGCTCCGCCCCTAAAACCTCCCACCGGTCCCGAAGAGGGACCTAGCAACCCTAGCTGGCAGCAAAGCCCTACACAGCAGCTTGGCTTCCTGGCTCCAGTGTGTTTGCCCCTGCGCCGGCGTAGGTGCCACTTTATTCCATGGTAAGGTAGCATCTATGCTGGTGTGGGGTCATGCTGGCTCCTAAAGAGCTTCAGCACCCCCCCCCCCCAGGATTACAGCCTTAGAGTGTACTCTCATTGTTTACTTTGGATCCAGAATGTAGATGAAAACAACAAAGCCTTCTAATGGTGATGCTTCTTCACCTGGCTTAGGATGCTGAGGTTTGACAGCATTTAGCAGAAGCTCATTGTGGAAGGGCTCACACCCTTCAATTCTGAGAAAAAACGGTGCTGTGCATCACTAGACAGCATTGCAGGCAACCAGTCATCATTTCATTGATTTATTCATCACTTCTCCCTAAGATATGCCCAAAGTGTTTTGTCGCTAGGATTGCCAGGTCCCTCTTTGCCACTGGCGGGAGGTTTTAGGGGCAGAGCCTGAGGAGGGCGGAGTTTGGGGGAGGGGAGGTACTTCAATGCCATGGAGTCTAATTGCCAAACGGGCCATTTTTTTCCAGGGGAACTGATCTCTCTCGGCTGGAGATCAGTTGTAATAGCAGGAGATCTCCAGCTAGTACCTGGAGGTTGGCAACCCTATTTGTGGCCACAGGGCTTAAAGGCAGGAAGCCTACGGCCCACCCCCTTACCCAAATGAATAACACAATAACACAAATGAATAGAACACAACACCATATTGGAGAAAAAATGGCCACAACTGTATTGGCAACATCTGAACGTGCCTTGGTGAGGCACGAGGGCTGTATCAGGGACATTGAATGACCCCATGCGTTTTGATGTGTGCACTCCACTCTAGCGAGTCTGCTGAGAGTTTCCAGGGATGGCAGGTCTGGGAACACACCTGGACGTGAGCCACTTGGTGGTTCCCCCACCACTTGAGGCAATCCTGACACACCCACTCCAGGAGTGTTGAACCCAAAGCCTCACCCCAAAATCCCTTATTGGGATCCCCCATGACAGAAGAAAGGGGCACGCAGGCCGCTTTCCTCCATAAAGTGGACCGGCCCGATGATCCCTCCACTAAAGTTGTGACAATAATAATGAATAACCTTAACACTATTATGGTATATAATGTATAGATGGCATATCTGGTATCAAAATGCCAAATAAATAAAATTGTCCCAAAAATAACCGGAACAACAACCAACCGAAATGGGCAAAAGCAAAAGGCATCGTATAAAAACAGAAATATAAAAGAGCCTATCTGTATGTCCCTAAATGTGAGGTCCCTGCTTAGAGTCTTCCTTCTGCTATGATCTTACTAGTTTGCCTTAGGCAAGACTCTGTTTTTCAGCCTCTGTCTCTCCCTCTACAGTATGGAGATAAAACTGACACATTGGAGTCATAGAAGGTTTTGAACTGTTAAACTTCAGGTATTCCACCACTGTGGTGATATGAACAGTAATATGTTTGCTAAGGCTGAATTCACACATCCTAGGATACGATGCCATAGTAATAATTTGCAACTGGATTTTCCTGTGTGGGCAGGACATAGGTAAATGAATGCTATAGCGTAACAGTAGAACAATACCCACTGATGTGGAAATGCAGGCTCAGTCTGCACCCAATCTTTCTAGACACACTTCTCCACAAAGCTGTATGATCTCTGTGTTATATTTATCAATATGTGAACTCAGTTCAGAATTAGACCCTAGTTTAATACTGGTTTTTATGAAGGCACCACCCAGATCCAACTCTCCTGATCTCCCTACACATGATATGACATAGGAAATCAACATGCGTAGAGTGGTGATGAGGGATGAGTGCACTGTGCCTGTCCCTTCTCTATGTGCATTCAAAAGGTCATGTGCATGGCATCTATACATGCAGGCAGGGTATGCCTGTAGGCTGCTTTCTCGAACATTCACAATCATGGGAATGAAGACTCTGTGTGTAGACTCCCTATGTATGTAGGCATTGTGCTCCACAAGCTGGTGATCACACATAGGCAGGGGTGCATTGATTTTAATGTGCATAATGTTGTCTGTAGAGGGCTCCAGTCTCACTATTATATTTTATCTCACCAGGCATAATAACCAACATCTGATTTAGTCTCCACATCTGAATTTTAAATCCATTATATGACAAAACAAAAACTCTCCCACAGCAATTTACCTAAATGCAATCATTTCACACTACGGTTTATTTCCATAAATGCTAACAGGCTGTTTTTTTGCTATTCATGTTAATAGTTTGAGATATTTGACACTAAGCAATACATTAAATTAATACTTAGTTGTTTGCTGTCAACACCCCATTAATGGCCAGTTGGTGTTTAATTGGGGTGAATTAACTTAGCTATTATTATGTCTAATGGACAGTTAAGAGTAAGAGGGGATTGTTTACAGAACCATCCTTTATGGGGCTGCAGTTATAGAAGAGGATGAAACAGCTGGGGATATTGCATCCTGTGATTTGCCCACTCACACCTTTCCTGGTGCCAACCAAGTGTTTTTAGAAAGTGGGACTTTTTCCCAGCAGGGCTTCTGATTGCCAACTACAGATTTGATTGGCTGTGCAATCCCCCCCCCCCAAAAAAAATATTGCTTTGGCAGCAGGTTTCACAACAGCACAAGGACCTTCACTCTGTGACTGAAGGTAGGCTACGGCAGCCATTCTGTGGCTGCGCCCACCACCCCATATCAGAATTCCAAATGTGCCTGCAGGCTCAAAAAGGTTGGGGACCCCTGAGGTGCACCATGATGGTTAGGGTTGCTTTTAGTCCATGTTTCCTGTTTTATCTTGTTTTATCGGGCTAAAGGCTGCAAATAAATCACCGGTATCTATCTATCTGGTTAGGGTTGGCTCTAGTTTAATACTGGTTTTTAATACTGGCAGTGGCTGGAGTTTTCCTGCTGTTACAACTGATCTCCAGATTATAGAGATCAGTTTCCCTGGAGAAAATTGCCACTTTGGCAATTGGACTCTATAGCACTAAAGTCCATCCCCTCCCCAAACCCCACCCTCGTCAGGCTCTGCCCCCAAAATCTCCAGGTATTTCCCAACTCAGAACTGGCAACCCTAAAATGGTACAAATTCGGTACTGCTGTTTTGAGGGTTTTATTTTCTGGTAATACTTGGGGAAGGTACTGGCAAACCACCCCATAAACAAAGTCTGCCTAGTAAACGTCGGGATGTGACGTCACCCCATGGGTCAGGAATGCACAGGGGACCTTTACTTACTTACTTAATACTTTTCCTGGTTTTTTTGTGGTTTTATTGTTGTAATTTTATCCTGAATGGGTAACAGCCTTGGGTCTAAATATCTGAGACAAATGTGGGCTCATAAACATTTTAAATAAATACATAACATGGTGAACCTTTTACAGCATAAAGATCTGTCAAGGAGTGATTCTTGATTAGGATGTCACTTATGCTACATAGGAGAACCACATCCTATGAATTCTGGACCTTTAACCATTATGCAACTGAACTTTAACAGATACAACTAAGCATGCAGAGAACTTCTCAGTGAATATACCCCCCCAAGTGAATGTACCTTGTTCCCTAGTTACACAAGAGGTGAGCTGTTGTGGTGTTCCCTGGCAAAAAAAATTCTCAGGCAAAAGCACTGGCAAACAGTTTTGCAGTGGTGTAGTAGCCACTTGGCTATTGCATCCTGTAGCTGCTTTTGCCCAGTTCAAGTACCAACAGTAGGTTGGATCCAACCAGCTTTTCCACTGGTAAAAAAGGGAGGAAGAGATTTTTAACCACTAAAAAAGAATGGAGAGGCTGTGGTAAGAAAGGGAATTGCTGACTAGATTTTGAACACATGAATCTGCCTTATATTGAATCAGACCCTTGGTCCGTCAAAGTCAGTATTGTCTACTCAGACCAGCAGCTGCTTTCCAGGGTCTCAAGCAGAGCTCTTTCACATCACCTACTTGCCCAGTCTCTTTAACTGAAGATGCTGGGGACCTTCTGCATGCCAAGCAGATGCTCTACCACTGAGCCACAGCCCCTCCCCAGTGTGATCCTAAGCAGAGTTTCACCCTTCTGTACTGCTGGTTACATCATTCTAAGCCCATTGGCATTGCAAATAACCTCAATTTACAGAGAATGTGCCGTATCCCCCAGAGTCATGGTTGTGTGAGTCATTAAATTGGCTGACTTGTAAAACAAAATCACATCTTGTTCATCCCTTTTCACCTGTGCAACTGGATGCATATATTCAAGAAGTGATCACAAGAACAGATTGAAAGATAATCTGCGTTCACACACAGACATGCCAAGCAGAACGACTCCCTTCTAAGTCATTTGAAATCAGTGGATTTCACTACCCCAGATTTGCACTGTGAGACCTAATTAGTAAGTCTCAAATTAAAGATCTCAAAAATGATTTTTTTCCCTTTTAAAAATGGTGCTCCCGGCATATGGGAGGGTTTGCTGCTATGCGAAAGCTATCTAATCATGCAAGAAAAAGGTATAACCATCAACTAATCTGAATCTGCTCAAGCAAGAATGATTAGACCCCACACATGTCTGGTGAGCAGGAGGTCAGCTGTAGTGATAGGAGTTTGAGCACAAGGATACAGCCTTCCACTTCCCTGAATGATAAGCGCCATTCTACTTTTCACTGTCACATGAAGCTGCCTTATACTGAATCAGACCCTTGGTCCATCAAAGTCAGTATTGTCTACTCATACCAGCAGCGGTTCTCCAGGGTCTCAGGTAGAGGTCTTTCACATCACCTACTTGCCTAGTCTCTTTAACTGGAGATGCCGAGGATTGAACCTGGGACCTTCTGTATGACAAGCAGATGCTCTACAAACAGAACCATGGCCCCTCCCAAAGAAGCTGTCAAAGATCCATGAGCCCTTTCTCCCTTTAGACATGCCAGCTCCACACCCTTTGCCAAATCAGGGCACTTTCATTTGGACCAGCTAGTGCTTCCATGCAGATTCAAAGCTATTGAGGGAAGTATAGGTCTCTGCAGAAGTAGGCATCTGGGGGAGAGATGATAGACATCGGCAGCCAGTTGACTTGGCATGAACGCTTCATGGGCAGTCACATGGCTCTAGAAGAAGGCAACCCATCAGTTCAATTTCTGCCAACAATTCACAGAGGAAAACAAGGACATTTAACAGTAGTCCTCCATGCATGACCCTCTCCTCATGTGTGGGAAGGAACAGCCAGCACAAATGCACTGGCCCATCTCCTGCACAATCACAGTCATGAGTATGAACATGAACATGACACCTAGGCATGGATGAGGTGTACGTATATAGGTGTTGTCTTGTCTCAACTTCCCTAACATTCCTGACCATGGGGATGAGGGCTACTGTTTTCACATGAACACATGAAGCTGCCTTATACTGAATCAGACCCTTGGTCCATCGAAGTCAGTTTTGTCTACTCAGACTGGCAGCGGCTCTCCAGAGTCTCAGGTAGAGGTCTTTCACATTATCTAATTGCCTAGTTGGCATCTTGGTTTGTTGCAGGCCCTGGTCCCAGTCTGTGTCCTTGTTAGTAAGGGTATTGCTGTAGGTGAGAAGTTGTTTACGATTAGGAGGGAGAGTGTGGGCAAGAGAATGTTTGCCTCCCAGTGCCTATGAGAGGGGAATATCATTGTCCAGCATAGGCTGTAGGTCATTAATTGTGCATTGAAACGGTTTGAACTGAGAGCTGTATGTGACCACCAGTAGTGTTATGTTGTTTTGTTTTGGCCTATTTGGTGGCAGGTTATCCCTTGACATCATTCTGGCTTTGTGGGTCTGTTTCCTTACCATATCAGGTGAGAATTGTAATTCCAAGAATGTCTGTTGTAGTAAAAATGGCAACAGCCATAGCAATAAGATAAAATAAATCAGCAAGAATGAATTCAGAAGGGTAAATAATGCCATGTGCATTACAAAATAAGGTAACTGTAGTCCTAAGGTAAGATAATTAAAAGCAGGCTAAATGAAGCAAGTTTCATGGTGGCTTCCACATGACAGTGATTCATTTAATGTTCTCTGACAATATACTTGGACGGCTTTTATGTGTTTTAGGACTATCAGTATTCCCACATTCACAAAAATAGCAAGAACAAACCAATAAATAAAAAATTGCACTTTCATTATAACTACATTTCAAAGTCTACCCTGACCTCAAGAGTGCCTTTGCATTCTGCAACTCTGAAACCAGTTTGTTGTTCAACCAGTTTAATGTCCTATTAAAGATACAAATTGGAGTCCCACCAGTCAAACACGTCCCTGCGATCCTTTAGGGTATTATAACTGAGTTTCCATTTTTCATTTTGTCGGCTACATGCTGTACATTTATTAACACAATGGAACTTTTGCTGAGCAAGCAAACAAACACCTCTCAAAGCTCGAGGGCTTTGGCTCACAAGCTGTCTACTATTTTGTCTGGTAAGGTTTGCTCTTCTCGTTGCAAACTGAAACATGTACAACAGGATCACAATGAAGGTGTGGCCTAAAGGAAAATTGAAGTATGTTGGCACTAAAAGGGTAATGCACACATTTGCATGGAAAGGGCATCAGCTCAGTCGCTTTTAGTGTACAAAGCTTGATAGGACAGTTCTAAGGGGAAGGGCATATCTCAGGGGTCCTGCCCAGGCTTTACAAATAGGGTTGCCAGGTCCCTCTTCGCTACCCCCGGGAGGTTTTTGGGGCAGAGATTGAGGAGGGCAGGGTTTGGGGAGGGGAGGGACTTCGATGCCATAGAGTTCAATTGCCACAGCGGCCATTTTCTCCAGGTGATCTGATCTCTCTCGGCTGGAGATCAGTTGTAATAGCAGGAGATCTCCAGCTAGTACCTGGACGTTGGAAACCCTATTTACAAATATTTGTTAGGTTCAGTTATGGATATTTAATAAAACCTCTGCAATACTGGAATTGCTGCTGGCCAGAGGATGTGGCTAGTGTTTGGCAGATAGTTGAGTTAATACAAGGTAGTTTCAATGGAGGGTTTTATGTTTTGGTACCTAAAATTTTTGTCAAGGAAGAGAAGTTGGAGTGGTTTGCTAGTCTGACCCTGGATCACAGAAGTTGATGAGAAATTAACTTGTTAAGACAGTATAGGATCAGGGCAGGATCTTCCTTTTCTCAAATGTTAGCAACATGTAGGATCTCATTAAATATAGGTCCATGTTCCCCAGACTGATTGTGGGGTGATAATCAGATAGGAAATAATGCCTAATTTCCTTTCTTTTTCAGTGTACATTTATATTTTGACAGTGCTTTCAGTTCTCTGATTTTCAGTGTTGGCTTTACAGATTTGTTTGCATTGCATATGCATGATGTCCAATTTTCTATGTAAGGCATATGGTATTTATACCTACAATGTATGTCATTTAGAGATTTAATACAATGATAATTTATTGACAGAGAAAAAAAAGCATACACTGTATTGGAAAAATTGGTACCAGGGAAAGAAAATGATGTAAAAATAATCACAACTTTGATAGCTCAAGGGAAAAATGAAATGGAAATGAAGCAGATGGAATGAGAAATGTGAAACATCTCTAGAATCTTTTCCCTTGAATATTTTCTCACACTATGTTTTTGCTCTATTACCTTATTAGAATATTTCTTGTAGATAAAGTGAGTAATCTTAAACTGGTCTACTCAGAAATGTTCCATTTTATTGAGTGTGCTTACCCTCAGGAAAGTGTCTTTAGGATTATAGCCATAGATTCCTACTCTCCTGACACTGTGTGATGCTTACTAAGGTCAGATTGTCAGGGCTAAGAAGCTTACTGTGTGACTTTGAGCCAGTCACTCACAGACTAGCCTACCTCACAGGATTGTTGTGAGGGTAAAATTGGGAACATCCTCCTGAGTTCTTTTGAGACAAGAGTAGGAGATAGATTTTTTTGTTTGCTCACTGTTGACAACAAATGAACCTGAACCAATTAAAGACACTCATATTTTCGCCTCTTATGACAAAAGTGAAATAAAATTTGCTAGGACCAATTTGATTTTGGCATGGAGTAACTCAAATAGCACTTGAGCGGCTACTAAGAAGGGGTCTCAGAAGACCATCATCATTCTCTGTTTTCTTCATTATTTTATCAAAATATGCTTTTTACGGTGTTATGCTCTTTAATATAAAGACATTTACTCACAGACTTTCTTACATATCAAACCCTATGGACATAACTATTGGGGTGCAAGGCTTTGTGCAGGCCCACTTCAAGCATTCATGGGAAACTGAGTTTTCCAACGATTCTTTGCTGAGGAAGCGGCCATTACAGACCATGAAAAGTAAGTACATTTACAATTCTCCCCGGGGGGGGGCATTTTTCGAGGCAGAGTCACCAAATTTGCAGTATAGCTGCAAGGGACTCTCCTTGCATGAACCCCAAAATTTGGTAAATGTTGGGTCAGGGGGTCCAATTTTATAGGGTCCCAAAGGGGTCAACTCCATTCTCCATAGAAAAGCATTGTAAATTTTACCCTGCTTTTCTATGGAGGAGGGGGGTGACCTCTTTGGGACCCCATAAAATTTGACTCCCTCACCTAATCTTCACCATACTTTGGGGTTCATCCAAGGAGAGTTCCTTGAAGCTACCCTGAAAATTTGGGAACTTTACCTCTAAAAATGCCCCCACAGGAGCTTCGAAAATAATCCCCATAGACTAAAATGGGCCCGAATTTTTTTCTGATAAACCTGGAAATAAAGCCGAATTCCTTTTTACCAGTAAGGGTTTTCGGTTTTCTGAAAAAAAATTGGCCCCAATAAACCCGAACTCGAAATTTACCATTTTTGTTTTTACACAACACTAGTGGGGATATGCTGAATTCATAGCCAGTTTCTGTTTATGTGAAGCCACACCTCCTAAGAGCTACCACAGCCCTTCCCTCAGTAAAGATTTCCTTTAGGTTTTCCCTTCACAGTACTCAGACGTATTCCAAACATCGTATGAAAATGAATCACATGACCTGCCCAGCTCCACTGGCCTTTTGGGTGACCCAGGCTCCCTGAATTTTGATCTCCAGCACCTCTCTCCCAGCAGCCCTATGTGAAAAGTTAGCTTAGCACTTTCCTGTAGGCAAAATATGTGACATTTGTCTGTAAAAGTACTGCTGCTCTCACGCCGATTGTGGTGCCAGTATGAATTCCCCACAGCCATGAGCCTCGTATCTTTTGTCCACTCTTAGAGTTTAGGTTGTGGTTTCCACAGGTATGAACTGGGCCCTTGGCGAAAGGCAATCAAGAAGAACGTTTTTAAGATTGCTGAGTCTATTCCGGCTATGGACCACACATACTGATTCAGCACCCCATCCTTCATTTTGTCACCAGCGTTTGAAAACAACAGCATACGATATTGATTGAATGGAGTAGCATAAATGGAGTGTTTGATGGGATGGAGTCATCATGATCTGAAATTGAAATTGTGTTAATATTTCACGCTTTATGTTTTCCAAATACTGTTTTGTTACGTTTATGGAGTCTTCGGGTGAATATTTTGAGGGCAGAGTTTACACGTCTGAAGGCTTTTCAAACTCACTGGAGCAATTTTACAGCTACAGCTACGACTTAATGATACACAACAGCTCAGTACATTAAGGAGAATTTTATTGACCTTAATTATAGATAAAGCAATCAGCAGGTAATGGCAGAAACAGAAGTTGAGATGGCCAAGAAGGGAACAGAAAACACCCATACTAGAAATCAATAATGTTATGGATGAGAACCGCAGAATGATTATTCAGTGATTAAAAAAAAAACGCTCTAAAGAAAAGAATGCATCCATCTCTGGAGAATTCATGAGCCGCAAGTTACAATATACCCTTTACAAATTCCCTTTTACAAACACTATGACTAAGAAGTAGTATGTATAAATACTGAAGGAAATTAAATAAATCCTGTGCAAAATAATATCCATAGTCAAGCACTAGCAAATGGGATAACAGGAAAAAATAAATATCTGTAGCCATGTTTCTTCATTAGATCAATCCAATACTTGTTTGCTTCATAAGTTCAAACTGAATTACTCAAAGGTAGAACTGAGATAAAATTCCGTGGGTGAACAATTTTAATGTGAAAAAGAGGGTTTTGGGGAGCCAAAAACCTTACTTTATTTGCAGCATTTTCTACCTTGTTATAGCTGTTTGCTGTTCTTCTCAGTAGATGCTTTGATGTCATTTTATTTTTAAGGAGGGTGCTTCACCAAAAAAGAAAAAGAAAAGTGTAACCAGCATGATGATCTCATGATGATACAAAATGCAATTTAGCTATGTGCTAAGGCTTTGAAGCTAAATCAGAAAGAGCTTCCTGATCTTGGTTTAAATGTTTGCTCTGTTCTAAAGCTCCTCCAGTGATCATTAAAATGGGAGACCACGTTTTTTCAGAACATGGTAGGGGGTGGAATTACCTCTCCTCTCTCTCACACACACATACACACACTAGTGTCATAGCCCATTTTAATTGTACACCTGTCAATGTTATCCTTTATTACGCCCTCATTCTGATTTTATACTTAAATGTAGCAACATCTTAGAGCCGTGCAATCAAGCAAATAGACTCTGCTGCCAGGATCAACATGATTCCCAGGAGCTATAGATTGACAGATGCTTCATAGCACATAATTATCCATTTAAAAATCCTTTATGATACTCAAGGATATTGTAGATCCTTTGAATTCAGTGTTTGAAACATTCTGAAGGTGTTATCAGAAGCTACTAACACCTCCAGAAGTAGTTCATTAACTTACTTGCAATATGTGGGATATTCATTTTCCTAGTGCAATATGTGTGCGTTAGGGTTGCCAGGTCCCTCTTCGCCACGGGAGGAAGGTTTTTGGGGTGGAGCCTGAGGAGGGTGGGGTTTGGGGATGGGAGGGACTTCAAAGCCATAGAGTCCAATTGTCAAAGCAGCCATTTTCTCCAGGTGAACTGATCTCTAGCGGCTGGAGATCAGTTGTAATAGCAGGAGATCTCCAGCTAGTACCTGGAGGTTGGTAACCCTAGAGTGTGTTTTTTTAAAAAACTATGTATACCTAGAGAAGGTATTCTAAAACATTGATCTATCCAAGTATTCTGAATGTCCCCAGAGCTGTTGGGAAAGAGAATGTGCTGGATCAATTGACCTACCAACCTACCTGCCATCTGCTTATATTCCTGAATTTGGGGGAACTGAAAATCCAGGTAGCAGTATGAAGTGGAAACATTTTGTAGCTTTTACCATTGCAGAGAAAGTGAAACCCTATACTTACTTTCATTCCCTGTCTTCCTTCTCTTATTTACTATTGGACTAAGTGGACACCCTGCAACTCCTATGAGAAAGAAAATGTTGAAAGCCTCATTGGATGTCCCAAAGAGGAAAGGATTCGACATGGAGAATCCATAGTGTACAAAGAAGAGTGTGGAAACATCAAGACACAGAGTTCTGTAGCTAGAATCTTCCATTTTCTTATTCACTGTAATTGGGAAAAAAACCTTGCTCACTTATAAAAAAACTTCTTGAGGTTTCTTCTTAATGTCTTAAAATACTGGAAAAATCCTCTGTTCAGGTTGAAACAGTGGCTGCATTTAGAAAACAAAACACCTCTATGAATGAGGTTAAGAAGTTAGATCCTATGAAGTAAAGAAAGTTCTAACTTAACTGTGGCATGAAATGATGAGAACTAGGGCTGTTGATTCGGCCCGAACTGAAAAACAGCCGAATTTCCCCTGATTCGGTGGTTTTTAGTTCGGGACGAACTGAACTCAAAAATGGCGGGCATCCGGGGGGGCTGAATTCAGCGAGTTCGGGAGTTCACGAATAAATCCGGCAAATTCGGCCGTCAGTAAACAGCATAACCGTCAGTAAGCAGCATTCTCCTCCCCCGGCCAATCGGTGGCCAAGCTGGGTCTTCTTCTGGCCAATCAGTCAGGATTGAGTACTGGAGGAATCAGCTGATGTGCGGCCCGGCCGGGGGGAGAGAGAGAGAAAGGGAAATCTTCGTGTGTGTGTGTGTGTGTGTGGGGGGGGGGGTGCTTGTGCACATTCGCTCCTTTCTGTGGCTGCAGGGAGCATATTTTTTGGGGTACAGACACAAAACTTTCAGCAGAGATTTAGACAAGCCTTCTTAAGAGACCACCCAAGTTTTGTAAACATTGGGTCAGGGGGTCCCGAGATATGGGCTCCCCCCTTTTTTCTTTCCATGGCTGCAGGGGGCGCATTTTTGGGGGTACAGACCCCAAACTTTCAGTGGAGCTTCAGATGAGCCTTCTTAAGATACCCCCCAAGTTTTGTAAACATTGGGTCAGGGGGTCTCGAGATATGGGCTCCCCCCCTTTTCCCTCCCCCCCTTTTCCATTTCCGTGGCTGCAGGGGGCGCTTTTTTGGGAATACAGCCCCCAAACTTTCAGCATAACTTCAGACAATCCTTCTTAAGATACCACCCAGGTTTTGTAAAGATGGGTTCAGTGGGGGCAGAAATATTGGCTCCCCCCTTTTCTCTTTCCATGGCTGCAGGGGGCGCATTTTTTGGGGTGCAGATCCCAAACTTTGAGCGGAGCTTCAGACAAGCCTTCTTAAGAGACCACCCAAGTTTTGTAAACACTGGGTCAGGGGGTCCCGAGATATGGGCTTTCCCCTTTCCCCTTTCCCCTATTGGGATGAATGGGATCCTGTATGCATCTCCTCCAGAGCAAAACGTCCCGTGCCTAAATGGAAACGTCTTGGATTACCGAGTCCTCCCCAGCCCCTCCTGCTGGAACAGAAGACAGCCACAGTAAGACCCCTTTGGGGGCTTTAATCTATAATTTTTCTCCTGTGTGTGTGTGTGTGTGGGGGAAGCAGAGTCTGTGTGTGTGTGGGGAGGGAGCAGTTTCTGTGGGTGGGGGGGAAGCCAAAGGGGGCTTTTGCTGGTTCTGCCTGGGGGTGTGTTCCCCCTCGAGTCTCTCTCTCCCTGGTTTGAGGGGGGGTTTCAGTTGTGTGTCTTCAGGTTTTCCCTCATTCATAAGAGCGGTTAGGTCTATTTGGATGCTTGCTCAAAACTTGTTTTCAAATGGTGACTTAAAGAATGCATTTGGAGTCCCATGCAAAAGGGGAAATTCCACCCCTGCTCATTATGCATAGCTAGCTGCCTCTGTCTCTTTCCATGGTTTGCAAACTCCCAGATATCAGGTGTTGCTTTGCACAGTTGCAAAGGTGTTGCTTACAAGGTTGTGTTGCTTTTGCAGTCATGTTGCTTGCAGTTGTGTTGCAATGCTTTGCAAACTTCTCAGCTGTTTGTCGGGGCTGGGAGCTTTGTGCGTGGGTGGCAAGCTCTGCTCAGAGATGCACATTAAGGGTGGGGGGACCCCTTTCGGGGCCCATATCTCAGCCCCCCCGACCCAATCTTTACAAAACTTGGGGGGTCTTTTAAGAAGCGTCCTTTGAAGCTCCACTCAAAGTTTGGGACCTCTACCCTCAAAAATGCCCCCCCAGAGCCGCGGAAAGGCGCTGTTGTGTTTTTAATGGCTTTATTCGGCCGAATTTTTTCCCCGAACTTTGAATTCCTGCTGAATTGCACGGACCCGAAGCAAGGGAGTTCGGACTTTGGCATATCCCGAATCTAAATGGGCCGAATTCAGCCGAATCCGAACTATACCGAATTTTTTTTAATTCAACAGCCCTAATGAGAACATTAAATTATTTGACGAGGGCATGTTTTTTAAAAAATTAATCATACCTTGTATATTGAAGCACACCATATTTGCCTGAGCAACCTGCATATTTATTTCACTAAAAACATTGTTTATCTAGACAATTTTTGGCCTAATGCTGTTCTCTTTCTATCTCAGACTGTAACTTCAAGAGCATTGGCTATGGACGGACATTGGTTTGGCTTTTCACTGGCTAGTTTTTGTCCTTGGTGTGGATTGCCCTGACCTGGATAGCCCAGGCTAGTTCGATCTCATCAGATCTTGGAAGCTAAGCAGGGTTGGCCCTGGTTAGTATTTGGATAGGAGACCACCAAGGAAGTCCAGCATCACTACGCAGAGACAGGCAATGGCAAACCACCTCTGAATGTCTCTTGCCTTCAAAACCGCATGAGTTGACGGGGAGTGAGGGAAGGATGGCTTTGTGCTTTAAATAATATATCCTCTTAGAAGAAACTTTCTGAGTACAGATCCTGGTTCAGTGCTGAGGAGTAGATTCTAGTCTTAAAAATATGATTCTGTGCTCATGTTGAAACTGGTTTTGCAGCCAGCTGTCCTTTATGAGTGCTCCTCATTGTCTGCTCTATGCACGCTTTATATGAAAACAGTATAAGGAGCTCAGACTTTCATTACTGAGGGCTTTAAAGTAGCATGTATTGTCAACAGTCTCATATTTTCTTTGATAGTTCTGTGACAGAACAGGTAAGTTAAAACACACCTCTTTTTCATGACTGAATAGGGTCTCTGACTCAGTTCCATTGAATAATGTCATCAGATCACCTCCTCACAGCTGTCAGTGGTTGGGTTCCTATCTAGTGACAAATGTATCTTTCAGAAAGCCTGGTGTTCTTTTATCCAGCGCTATACTATAGCGGTAGCCACCTCCTGTTTAAATGATGCTAGGGCAGTGGGACTCAAAAAGACTTTTTCTTTGAAGACAGACACTTGCAGCTGAGGAAAAGAAACCAGTGTATGATTTGACAGATAAATATGTTGCTCATTCTAGATATTTGTTAGACTTGTATGCTTTTTGTTATTAATTACCATAATTACCAAAATGGGGTGTTTGTAATTATCATAATTAATATGAAAATGAAAGTAATTCTCCCTCTAAACAACCTATAATGAAACGACCGACAATTTTATTTCGTTTTCTTCTCTCTCACACCTCATATTTTCCTTCCCTTATTCATAAGGGGAGGGGGGGATGCTCTGGGCATTCTCGATTGACTGTAAACTGTAGTCACTAGGGTTACATGCAGGTGTGAAGTATTCCAACCCTGAAGGATATGGGATGGGACTTGCCTTCTTCCCTCCTCCCAATGCCTGCCCTAATGCACCAAATTTCCCCTTGCAGTCTACACTCCCCTGCTTGCTTACTGCTTTCCAAACATTATCCTTTGTCCAAGAAATCTACCTCAAGGTCCTCCTGCTACTGCCTGCCTGCTTAGATGTTTTGCCCCTTAGGGTTGCCAGATATCTCCTGGAAACCAGCAGTGGGCGGGTGGGTGGGGGGCTTTACCAGCAGTAAAACTAGGTCTAGTCCTACATCACCAGCGATGAGGCATGCACTGTAAGGGATGTCATCACGGCACTGGTGATGTGGGGATGCTCTGGGCAAAAACTCTCTGGTAGAAACCTTTTTTACCACAGAGTTTTTGCCCAAATACCAGCACCTCTTTGCATGGGAATGATATCACTTCCAGGGAACTCCGGAAGTGACATCACCCTGTCACCAGTGATTAGGGTTGCCATCTTCCAGGTAGTAGCTGGAGATCTCCTGCTATTACAATTGATATCCAGCCGCTAGAAATCAGTTCACCAGGAGAAAATGGCCACTTTGGCAATTGGACTTTATGGCATTGAAGAACCTCCCCTCCCCAAACTCCATTCTTCTCAGGCTCCGCCCCAAAAATCTCCAGGTATTTCCCAACCCAGAGCTGGCATCCCTACCAGTGATGTAGGCCAAGGCCTACTTTTCATGCTGGTAAGTCCCCCACTGGCCAGCTAATCAGTGCCCGAGGAAGGGGGCCTGGAGGTGGGCATGCCCCATCCCTGGCAGGGGCCTGGCTTCCCTACGCCCTTCCTCAACCACCAAATGCCCTTGCCTTATCAGTTGGCCTTTTTTCATCCTACTACTAAGTAGCTGCAGTGCCAGATTCCTTCACTGCATGCTGTTATCTATGTCACTGTTTGTTTGAAATCTTCCCTATCCTTTCTTCCATAGACTTTAATGTCAAACATGGATACATTTCATTTTGTCAAAAAGGGGAACCCCTTAATTCTATCTGAAATTGGGGGATGTGGATGTCTCGAGGGAGCTCTACAACCCCCTAAGGCTTTTCCTATTTGGATGGAAAATCATGAATGTTCAGACCCAAGAAGAAGCCGGTCTTCGGGTGAAACCAATGGGTAGGGTTGCCAACCTCCAGGTACTAGCTGGAGATCTCTATTACAACGGATCCCCAGCCGATAGAGATCAGTTCCCCTGGAGAAAATGGCCGCTTTGGCAATTGGACTCTATGGCATTGAAGTCCCTCCCAAACCCCGCCCTGCCCAGGCTCCACCCCAAAAACCTCCTGCCGGTGGTGAAGAGGGACCTGACAACCCTACCAATGGGAAATAGTGGCAAAATGGAACTGTGAAACTGAAACAATTACAAAAGAAACAATAATGAAACAAAACAATATGGAACAACCCAATAATGAAACATTCCCTATTGGAATTATTAACAAAAACACAAGGAACAAAACAAACTCCCATGCCCAAGTCCAATGTTTGTTCTAAATTTACATGCCGTATGGACATCCTGAGTGAAAACAGATTGATGTATACCAGTGTATTGATTTCTCAGAATTGGACAATAGGAAGCAAATTGAAGCAATTACTGTCATTAAACTATATGTACGTGGCTCCGAAGAGAAGAAAGATATTTTAGCCTGATTAACCTGCCAAGCAATTACCTGATTCTGGGACACTGTAGATAAACATAGATGCATATTTACAGTGTAGCCGTATCAATTTATATCAATAGACTTGTTTATTTTAAAAAAATTAAACCACCTTTCTCCTATAAAATCAGGAATGCTCACAACAATTAATATAATGCAGTACTAAATTGAGAAATACGCAATTAAATAATTAGTCCCACATTCAAGAACACAATAAATATACAAATACAGAATTATATAGAGTATAATTGTTTTAATTCACAAAAAAAAAACTTTCTAAAGTAGGAGGTTTTTACAGCCCACTATGAAAATATGTAATGTCAGTCTCTAGGGTTCTTTCAAAGAAGCAGTTTCAAAATACACCTGCTCTGTGCCATTGTAGCAGTGAACAAATAAAAAATGTAAGTATCTAAACAATAGACTTAGAAATCACTATATTTGTTTATCCTTTTGAAAAATAAAAGGATGCTTGTATGATATGAATAATGGCTTTGAAAGTCATGCATGTTTTTTCCATTCTATATTCTACCTTCTAACTTTTTTATTTTATGAGGACAGCAATGGCGCTTTAAGATAAAAACAACAACAACTAAACAAATTTAACAAGTATATTATCCAGGCTATTACCCTTTGTCCTTCTCTGCCATGGTGACTTCTGGTGTTAGAGCCTGACTGGGAGAAAAATATATTCAGAAGCCAACTCACTTCTTGCTTTACATAAGAACGGTTGGACTCATTATGTACTTCCAGCATATTTTTAATGCCAGTTCCCCCCCCCCCCAACACCAATAGATTGGTGGCGTAGTGGTTAGGAGTGGTGTTCTGGAGCAGTGGAGTCTGATCTGGAGAACCAGGTTTGATTCCCCACTCCTCCACATGAGTGGCGGAAGCTAATCTGGTGAACTGGATTTGTTTCCCCACTGTCCATGAGCCCATCCCCCTCCAATGTCCGGGGGGATCTGGCAACCGTATGCCATTTTCCACCAGTTGATGAAGACTTCCTATTGTTTGTCATTCACTCAGTAATTCCTCTTTCCTGTCCAATGTTTTATTTGTCATTTTTAATGTTTTTGTATGTATTTTAGCTGTAGTTTTAATTGTTTTAATGGTATGTTATGGCTGGTTTTAATGGTTTTAAATTGTGTTTTTATTATGTATTAGCTGCCTTGATGGTCCTTGTGAGGACAAAAAGGTGGGGTTGAAATTTTGTAAAATAAAACAAATAAAATAATGTTACAAAGAGTTGAAAATAAGTTCCAATCCAAAGAGTAATCAGACTCCTAACTTCTGCCAGAGAGCCAAAAGCATACCTAGTGCTAGATGATATGAGATAAGCAAATACAATAAGAAGTTGCAGAGGTATAGCTGTATAATAAGAATCTATAATGGATACTTTCCCCTTCTCGGCCTGGTAGAACAAAACCACACAGTGAGGCACCAGAAAAAAAACACACACATTCAGATCTGAACATTTCCATTAGTTGTTGAACGTTCAAAAGAATTGCAGTTGGATTAGTTATATTAACTGTATTAGACAATGAGTGCAGTTCATGTCAGATTTTCATTAATTATTATCTGATTACAAATCTCTGGCATCACCTCCCTTTCATTTTCAAAGGAAATACTAGCTTATGAGTCTGCATCCAGCCAATTGTCTCATTCAAACACTTATACTGAAACTCCATTGCCCCACTTGAATCAGCTAAAAAGAAGAAAGAGTTACCTGTCATCTGCATACTGAAGACACTTCACACTAGCTCTCCAGACACCCATTTCCAAACAATATTTCCTTTTACATTTTAATCCTGTCTACCGCTGAAAACCCGTTAGTCCGCTAAGCTTAATAGGTGCAAACTACCCATCTCTTGGTAGACGACCAGAAACAAGATTTATCTTCAAGGGAGTTAAAAAGCAATCTTAAACAAGTCTATTCAGAATCCTATCTGTGCGAGCAATCCTAAGCAGGTCTACTTGGAAGTCAGTCCCATTTTATTCAGTAATGCTTACTCTCAGGAAAGTGTTTTTAGGATTGCAGCTATATCTGTTTAATGACCCTTACTCAAAGGATAGTGTACTTAGGATGGCATTGTTAATTTGTTAGGTTTCCCTTTGCATTAGACAATGATAAAATATTAGTTACACCAAAATTAACAGTTGAAGCATGATCCTGCCTAAAATAAGCAATTTAAGTCCCTTTGCTATTGAGGCAGGAGACTTAAGCACATGCTTGAGGTTCTTCTACTAAAATAAATGGAATTTGACTGGGTTTTTATATGGGCTTGTGTCTTTAGTTTTGAAAGATGTGAACAGAGGGTTAGAATATGGCATGGTGGTATAGTGGTTAAGAGAGGTGGTTTGGAGCGGTGGATTCTGATCTGGAGAACCTGGTTTGATTCCCCACTCCTCCGCATGAGTGGTAGATGCTAATCTGGTGAACTAGATTTGTTTCTCTCCTCCCACACATGAAGCCAGCTGGGTGACCTTGGCCTAGTCACAGCTCTCTTACAGCTCTCTCAGTCCCACCTACCTCACAGGGTGTCTGTTGTGGGGAGGGGGAGGGAAAGTGAATGCAAGTTGGTTTGATTCTCCCTTAAGTATTAGAGAAAGTCGGCATATGAAAACCAACTCTTCTCCTTCTTCTCCTCCTCAAGGAGAAATAACAGAAATAAAGGAATTATCTTTCCTGATGAAAGCTCTTATAGGAAGGGAGTTTGAAAGATTTTTGAAAAGTTAGGTGGGGAATATGTGTCAAAAGGAGAGGAAAAAAATGTTTGCTTTCCCCCCAACTCTTGCATGAATGAATATGCTATGATTATGAATGCAAATGAAAAAAGAGATGCCCATGAAGATTAATGCTCTGGAGTTAATTCATTGGAATGGTTTACTTAGTTTATTCAGGTCAGCCAGTGCTTCAAATGTTGCTACCGCTATCCCATTATTATAAAGTCCTCTATAATGCTCCAGTACACTTTCATGCCTAGAAGGTGGAAATACTGATATATGTGTGCATTTTTATGGGCGTGCTATTTCCAGGGTTGCAGGTGGCCTACATGTGCTTAGTACAGTGTGTTTGGAGGGTCACTTTTATACATTTGAGGAGTTTTTGAGTAGAAGGCTAGGTTCTGAGGTTGTGTAGTGTCTTCTGTTGGTTCTGAGTACTTCATTATTGGTAGGGTTGCCAATCTCCAGGTGGTGGTTTGAGATCTCTTGCTATTAAAAATGATCCCCAGGTGACAGAGCTCAATTCACCTGGAGAATGTGGCCGCTTTGGAAGGTGGACTCTATGGCATTATGCCCCATTGAGGTCCCTTCCCTCCCCAAACCCTGCCCTTCTCAGGCTCCACCCCCAAAATCTTCAGGTATTTTCCAACCTGGAGCTGGCAACCCTAGTTATTGGTATATCAGCCATAGGGGTGTTTTTAATGTGCTGTGGCTATTTGTGAAGTTGTGTTACAAGTCTTTACAAAGTATACCAATTCTTTCCTTTCCTTTCCTTCCTTTCCTTTTATCCCTTAGAAGCTCCTTGATCAATTGATCTTGAGCAGCATATATCTAGTGTTGGAGGGATATAAGGACTGAAACAAATCTTGCCACTGACAATGTAGCCTTGGGGTCCCTATCGCTTAGTAAAAAAGGCATTATGTCAGTCACAGAGGCACTGGATTTGTATATTAAAAGGGGGGAAATATAGTGCGATCGAAGTTCCTCGTAAAAGCGGCATTCCAAAAGGGCATGGGCTAATGAGTCAATAGAGCCAGAAGAGCAAGGGCAGATCCTGTCTGAGTATGGTATATTCAGAATTCTGCCCTGCATTACCATAGAAGGGTTAGCATTCAACCTAGCCAAGCAAAAAGCTCTACAGAGACGAGGAGTTGTTAGATAATATGTATAGGCAGGCAGACCACGTGGAGGGGGTATTCCGAAGAACAGGGATGAACAGACACGACGAGCACGAAAAGTAGTGTTGTTATAATCGAGCTCTTTAATGCGCTTTTTAATTTTGGCAAAAGCTTCAGTTTTCCCAAGATCTGATAACATATCCTGCGAGAAGCCCAACACGCCAGTTTCTCATCTAAGATTTTTTGCCATGAGGATTTAAAAGGGTCATGCTTCAGAGAAGCTAGGAAAGTATACCAATTCTATAGGTTAGATAGTACAGCCTGAGAAACCCAGAAGAGAAGCCAAAAGTTCATAGAATCTCAACCCTGGGGAGTATCTCTGTGGCCAGTGAGGTTTGAAGAGTTAAGTCTAGAACTGGTTTGAAGAGTTGAAGCTTCCCTATTTAGCCAAGTTTGTGGTTTATCCAGTTTCATGTGAGAATTACTTTTAATGTCAGTAGGTAAAGTAAGATTTACAGTGCCATTCTAGGCAGAGTTACAACTTTCTAATTCCACTGAAATAGAAGTGTTTATCTCTGCTTAGGATGGCACCTCCCTGACACTTGTACATGATGATTAACAAAACCCGAAAAAGAATTTGGATAAAAGTTCCCACTGATTTCAAGCATTCATATAGGAACTTCCCACAGACCCTCTAAGTTTTTCAAAGTTTAAGTAAAAATTGTAACTGTCAGTGGATTGTTCTTTTGCAATTTAGGTTTTTATTTTGATAGCGTCTAATGTGTAGAATGCAATTTGTATCGCTCCTTGAACTGACAGGCTTCCAGTTTAATCTATTCATTTATTCCCACAAGTGAAGTGTTGCTTTCGAGCTGAGAAACATTAATGAAGATTATCTGACACAAAGGAATAATAGGGCTTGATTACAATCAGAGCCCATGAACAAGAGATTACAATATCTTCATTTGTAGGAAGAGGTATGTTCTGATATATCATAGAAAAGAGGCTGTTTATACTAGCATTGATTCAGGCTTTTGAGGGTCATATGGTACCTTATTATTTTTTTCAAGTCTGAATTTCTCTGGCTTCTGTATGAAGATATATTAGGTAAAACTAGGATTATTGTTAACAACTGTAATGCCTGTAATCATTATTATTATTTGAATGTACGATTTTGTGTTCAGTCTGCATAATTGCTCTTATGGAGATGCTAGGCCTAAAGTATAAGAGCTGGTTTGAAACACTATGTATTCATGTGCACACACATGAGGGCTTTGGGAAGGTGGCACCCGGGAGTCATGAGTCAGTAAATCAGGCTCTCTGTGTCTGGTACAGCCTTCCACCAACCCCCACTGATAGGCCTATGCTAATCCAAAGGTGTCCATCACTGGGTCTTTGTGGGCCTAGACTATGTATTACGTATATTGTAACACCCCTGACCAAAGGTTATAAATGTTGTGGCAATCCTTTGTTCTGGTGTGTGAGTTGCCCTGCTTGTTTTGGGGCAATCACACCCGACTGCATTATTTTGGCCACAATAAACAGATCGTTAATCTTCCAACCTCCGACTGTGTTATTTATCATTGGCTACTAAATAATACAGCAAGCACTTCACAACTGTGCAATTTAAAAACTCTGAGAAAAGGCACTATATTGAGATGCTGGTAAATCTCAATATACAGATTTAATAATAATCAATTAACAGTGCAATTTTTTTTGTGATTTTACAGTCCCAATATACAAAAATCAAATGTTTACTACAGCACTTTGTGTCCCAACTAAAACGATTAACGGTGTATTGTCGAAGGCTTTCACGGTCAGAGTTCATTGGTTCTTGTAGGTTATCCGGGCTGTGTAACCGTGGTCTTGGAATTTTCTTTCCTGACGTTTCGCCAGCAACTGTGGCAGGCATCTTCAGAGTAGTAACACTGAAGGACAGTGTCTCTCAGTGTCAAGGGTGTAGGAAGAGTAATATATAGTCAGAAAGGGGTTGGGTTTGAGCTGAGTATTGTCCTGTAAGTATCAAGATAATGTGCTAATGAGGGTATGGTATGTTAATATGGAACCATTGTATCCTGAAGTGATCTGTTAATGTGTGTAATCCAAAGCTAATCTGTATGGCTATTGTTGAATGTTGTCTTTGTCTGGAGGTTTTTCAGGGCAGGAAGCCAAGCCTTATTCCAAGACACTGAAAGACTGGACAATTCTACCAACTATTTTGTCAGATTGCACAGAGAAGCCATTGAAATTCATAAACATCAGCACAACTTTAACAGAAAAGAGGAGAGTTTAAGAATGAATAAGGCTTGGCTTCCTGCCCTGAAAAACCTCCAGACAAAGACAACATTCAACAATAGCCATACAGATTAGCTTTGGATTACACACATTAACAGATCACTTCAGGATACAATGGTTCCATATTAACATACCATACCCTCATTAGCACATTATCTTGATACTTACAGGACAATACTCAGCTCAAACCCAACCCCTTTCTGACTATATATTACTCTTCCTACACCCTTGACACTGAGAGACACTGTCCTTCAGTGTTACTACTCTGAAGATGCCTGCCACAGTTGCTGGCGAAACGTCAGGAAAGAAAATTCCAAGACCACGGTTACACAGCCCGGATAACCTACAAGAACCGATTAACGGTGTATTGACAGATTGGGAGGATGTGCAATCTCATGAGCAGGATGAATACATCAAGATGATTTAGACCAAGTCAGATTATTGGCACATCTGGCTCCACATTGTGTAGTCTGGCAGGCGGGATAACCCAGCACCTACTACCCGAGTTCTTTTAATTGGAGATGCCAGGGACTGAACCTGGGACTTTCCGCAAGCCGAGCATGAGCTCCACCAATACTCTACAACTTGTCCAAGATATTTCCAGTAGGGATGTGCACAAAATATTTTCATTCCTTATTTTGTTTCATTTAAAAAAATGTTGTTTTCTTTATCATCAATCATTATTACATGTATTCTTTATTCATGTGGGTTTCTGTGGGAAGCAGATTTCTGGCAGTATCTCCAGCACCTTCCAATACAGATGAAATTCTCAGGGGTTTTATCTTCACTCCACCCCTTAGATATTGCTGATTTTCAAGACACACCATTGTCCAGATAGGATGGTTTAAACTTTAATGGTTTCTTAATATTATCAGCTAGCATTCATTTTTTTCTGTCCAGATCAGTTATAATAATGACAATAATGAATGGGGTATTCTAAGTTTGTCTTTTGATTACTTAATATCTGAATAGACATCCCTAGTTTCCAGTAAACCAATTGTGTAACAATAATTCTAGTTGGCAACTGCTTCATTTGGTGACAATTTGCTTTGGGATTGCTTTGATCTATGCTGTTGACTGAGGAACAATGTGCCAAATATCATTGCAAAAAGTCTATGCAGCTGAAACCCTATATTTTGGAATGAAATATGACAAGTCTGTATTTTTGAGTGGAGAATAGTGCACAAGCAATCAAGCCATTTGTACAGATGATGCATGGCAATAACACATAATTCAGGAAATATGATAGAAGTCGATTCAAAAGTCATATATGCATATAGATAAGCATCTATATGCACATGAGGGAGCCCTGAATAAGAAAGATATACATTACATATCTAAAAGCCAGGAAACTCTCCCATGCTGATCAAAAAATCTGCAAGGAAAAGACATCCAGGTCTAAGGGATAGGTTTCTGCAGAAAGTTAAAAAGTGGGATTGATTAAAATAAATAGATCTTGTAATACTGTCTCATGAAATAATGGCCAGTATTTTGTTTTGCAAATGCCTAGGCAGCCAAGAAAGTCAACTGAGGTCTCATGAGACCTCAATCACTGTTATGTATCGTCCAGACAATCTAAAACAACTTTTCTGAGGCTCATAGTAAGAAGTGGGGCCCAGTAGTATCTGCCTGAAGAATCTGAATATTCTGAGGGCAAAACTTTATGCAGCAGCTGCATGTTGACACTAGAAAGTGGTTGGCTGCAGGAAAAAAAGAACTGAGAAGTTGAAGCTTGTGTGATCTGACATCTTGCTCACTTCAGAAAGGTACTTAGTAACACAGTAACACCAATGCTAACTGTAATTGTAATTAGATTTTATTTGCACTGTATGACCTTTGTATGCAACTCAGCTCATTTTAAAACAAGTGTCCTACTTTCAAAATAGGCTCTTTTCACCAGTTTTCGGCAACACTGAACTTCGGAACCTGAAAACCAATAGACAGCTCAGTTCGCAAATGCTTGGAGGATGGGGGTGACCCCTTTGCTTGCCCATAAAATTGGACCCCCGTACTCCAAAGTTCACCAAATGTCAGTGACTGCCTAAGGAGAGTCCCTTGCATCCATGCTGCAAATTTGGTGACTATCTCAAATAATGCCCCCACAGGAGCTTTGAAAAAATCCCCATTGACTATAATGGGCCTGAATTTTCTGGTTAACCTGGAATAAGCTGAACACCCATACTGGTATAATAACAATAACAATAATAATACCAGTATGGGCATTTGGCTTATTCCAGGTTTACAAAAAAAATCAAACCCAATAAACCTGAACCCGAAATTTACGAAAAACATTTTTTGCACTACCCTAATCATGAGGGTTAGACCGGGTATGTTGAACTACCAAATGAGAAATTTGTGGCATCCTTGTTCAAAACTTGCTGGCTCCTGCACAGCAGCTTTCTAGATCCTACCTACAAATACTTCACAATAAAGCTGGCATTCCAAACAATAGTAAGAGCCAGTAATAGGGTTGCCCACCTCCAGGTACTAGCTGGAGATCTCCTGCTATTACAACTGATCTCCAGCCAACGGAGATCAGTTCACCTGGAGAAAATGGCCGCTTTGGCAATTGGACTCTATGGTATTGAAGTGTCTCCCCTCCCCCAAACCCACCCTTTTCAGGCTCCGCCGCCCAAACCTCCCGCTGGTGGTGAAGAGGGACCTGGCAACCCTAGCCATTAAACTGTCTTTTGTGACTTACATTCTCATACTTCCTAATACTAGTATCCCACAAATAGATTGGTGAGATTTAATTGGCTACAAATTTTCAAGTTCAGATTTTGCTCAAAAGCATTTAGCAAGTCATATGGGATGAGAAATTATGCATAACAAAAAAAATGCAGCTATGAGATTTTAACTTTCTTCATGTTAGTAGCTTCTGGAATAGCATGCTGGCAAAATCAATGTCTTCAGTTGCCAGGCACTTGATGTTAAGTGTTAATGGTATAATATTATATACTATAATGTACATGCTGGAAGATGAATCTATATTGACATTCTGGCCATAAAGCTGAACTTCAAGTGAAAGTGTATGGATATTAAAAAAAAGGCTAAGATGTCACTAAATATTTCCACCTAATCAAGAAATATGATGCCATTAAAAACCATGTGAATTGCCTCCTGTGCTCTCCATTGACACTAAACCTCTGAGAAGAATATATGATGTAGTAAAAATGTTAAGTGTGCAGTATAAACCAACACATTCTGTGTTAACGAAGCAAATTTGCTAAACCCGTCACAGTGTAAAGTCTGGGTTTATATCAGTTGTCATAAGCATTCCTGCCACATGCCAATTTTAGAGGCAATTGAAATATCAACTTATCTTTGGTTGGGTAGTTCCTTATTATATATCAAAGAACTTCTTCTCCTTTGCAAGCATGGGACTGAAATAGAATCTGCTTGCATAGGGAGGATCTATAGTTAGATGGTGAATCACATGATTTGCACGTACAGTAGACTTGTACATGGGACTTTGTTTCATTCCTTTCATTTTGTTATTAATTCTAAAAGTGACTACTCTGTTATTGGGTTGTTTCATAAGGTTTTATTTTGATTGTTGTTTCGTTGTCATAGTTCTGTTCCAATTATTTCCAAGTGGTTTCTATAGAAGGCCTCCCTTCTTTTCTCAGGTCTGTGCCGTCATGGTTTTCCATACATATTGGACACCACTCAGGCATACTATAGTATTCCCCAAGGGCACCCACATTGCCAAATTTCAGACAGATAGAATAAAGGGGACTCCTTTTTGAGGCAGTCACCCATGTTGAACATTAAAGTCTGGGAAAATTGATAGAAAAGATTCCTAACAGTAAACCAGACAGCATTGCAGCCACTTAGCTTGAAGAACAGTAGCACGAGTAAGAGGCAGACTGACAAGGCAAAGGCATTTGGTAGCACAAGGAGGGTAAGACATCTAGACAGGCAGGCAGCAGCAGGTTGACTCTGAGGTTGATTTGCTTGGATGGGGATAATGTTTGGAGAGCAGTAGACAAACAGAGGAGTGCAAAATGCAAAGGGAAATTTGGCATACGGAGGAGTGAGGAAGTCAAAGTGCCTTCCCAATCCCATATCCCATTGTAATACCTCACACATGTATGTAATACTAGTGGCTACAGTGTGTAGTTAACAGAAAAAGCCCAGCCTCACTCTCCCTGTTTTCATAAGGATTACTGTACTCTCTTTATACCCTCATCTGGAAAATGCTGTTATGTGTGTTAAGAGTCGTCAAGTCGCTTCCAACTCATGGCGACCCTATGGGTCAATGTCCTCCAAAATGTCCTATCCTTAACAGCCCTGCTCAGATCTTGCAAACTGAGGGCTCTGGCTTCCTTTATAGAGTCAATCCATCTCTTGTTGGGTCTTTCTCTTTTCCTACTGCCTTCAACCTTTCTTAGCACGATTGTCTTTTCCAGTGACTCTTGTTTTCTCATAATGTGACCAAAGTACAACAGCTGCAGTTTAGTCATTTTAGTTTCTAGGGTCAGTTCAGGATTGATTTGATCTATAACCCACTGATCGTTTTTTTTTTTTTTTTTGGCAGTCCATGGTATCTATAACACTCTCCTCCAACACCATATTTTAAAGGAATCTACTTTCTTCCTATCAGCTTTCTTCATTGTCTAGCTTTCACACCCATACATAGTAATAGGGAATACAATGGCATGAATTAACTTGATCTTGGTGGCCAGTGACACATCCTTACACAAGAATCTTTTCTAGCTCCTTCATGGCTGCCCTTCCCAGTCTCAACCGCCTTCTGATTTCTTGGCTGCAGTCTCCCTTTGGGTTGCTGATGGAGCCAAGGAATAGAAAGTCTTGAACAGTTTCAGTTTCCCTATTGTCAACCTTAAAGGTGAGTAGTTCGCTATCTGCCTTGTAAAGATGAAATCAGTAGAGGCAGAGACTGCAATAACAAAAGGAACCAGAACAAAATGAAAGAAGATATGGGCTTGTTCTTGTTACAGGATATTTACATGAGAAATTTGTTTTGTTTGCATGTTAATTATAAAACAGCCTATTTTCATAATTATTCTAATTAATAATGAAAAATGCTCAAGTCTAATGCACAGTTCCACAGATTCAATTCCCAGTATTTTTAGTTAAAAAGATTGCAGGCAGAATGGCTGGCACAGAGAGAACCTATGCATGTCACATACTGAGATTAATAGACCAATGCTTTATACACTTTATACTATAGCATACTTAATAAGACTACAGTAGTTTACACATATAGCATACTTAATAAGCCTAAGATGGTTTACACACACAGTGCCACCCTGAGCACAGTTATACCCTTTTAACATTACTGGCTTCAATTAACTTAGAAAGTTGTACCTCAGCTTAGGACAGCACTGCTAATCACATGTAATAAATGAAAGTAGTCATGCATTTAATTTTCACTCTTTAAAAAAAACATTTATTCAATAAAATAAACAACAACAAAAACATACAACAGCCTTCATAGTTTAAAATACATTATATATGGGTAAACTTAAAAAACAACAACAGAATTTCTATATTACAACTTATTCCAATATCCTCATTCATACTACCACACCGAATACACAGTTTAGTCCTCTGTAAAACAGCTAGCTAGACTATCATCGCCGCACATTGTTCTTTCTCACCTTTGATTATAAGATTTTCAATTTTATTTACAGCTCGTAACCATAGCTCATCTAGGCTCATTGTCTCACCATTTTTTCTGATGTGTTGTTAACTTAATTAATACATATATTTCTTTAATTTTAACCAACCATTCCTCTGTCTTTGGAGTTTTTTTGTTTGTTTCCAGTGTCTGGCAAAAGTCATTCTAGCAGCCCCTAAATGTAGGGGCTAAATTTAACAAGAGTATCTCAGGTTTACATGGGATGTCAATCTCCATTGCATTTTCACTCTTGCTTGCAGACCCGGTGTCGATGGACAGGGGTTCTGCAAGGAGAACCTCTCCCCCTAGCAAGAAACAATGTAACCGACGTGTCGCCGGAGTGGAAATAGCCACAGGTTTTATTGATAACAGCTGACAGAGACCTGTCGCAGCATTGGGGCAGCGGCCAACTCTGCTGCTGGCCGATGGGTAAAACCGCCTACGCCCCAGCCTGCCTGCTGGGGAGTAACTTGGGAGGGCAGTAGGTGAGATTTCACCTGGGCATAAACCACTGCATGATTTCCAATGCCACTTAGAGTGAGGATGCCACGACAGCCCCTGAGCTTAGGGTTGCCAGGTCCACCTTTGCCACCGGCGGGAGGTTTGTGGGGTGGAGCCTGAGGAGGGTGGGGTTTGGAGAGGGGAGGGACATCAATGCCATAGAGTCCAACTGCCAAAGCGGCCATTTTCTCCAGGTGAACTGATCTCTATCGGCTGGAGATCAGTTGTAATAGCAGGAGATCGCCAGCTAGTACCTGGAGGTTGGCAACCCTACCTGAGCTGGGCATGCCCCCCCCCGCAAGTCATCACCCCAAAATTTCTTAAGGGGATCCCCACCAGAGGGGGGAAAGGACACACAGGCCAAGTTTCTCGCTTTCCCTCTTGCTTTCCCATAGGCGAGCTTCAGATCCTATGTGGTCAGAGGTATTGCATCCACCCCAGATGTTCCACAGTCCCCTAAGCAGCAGAACCATTTTGTCTGTATTTTAATTCCAAATTAAAGATTAAGAAGCTAGTGATGAGGGTTAAAGATGATTGCACTGTGTTATGTACTTGGGCCAAATATTTGTCACAATGTGCTTCCAAGAACTGTCAGAAAGTGTGTGACCTTTTCCAAGTCTAACCATAATAAAAAAAAAGACAAGTCAGAGAACAGTGAAGTTTTTTTCTCGGCAAAGAAAAAAGAAAATAGTGATGTAAGAGCAATTCTCATATACATCAGGTCAACTCATATACATCAGTTTGTTCCAAGTGATTAATTTCCAAAGGAATTTCCCTCTGTGTAGGTCATGTCTGCCTGTTTTTCTGGAGGTACCACAATATTTGTGGCTGCAATCTGCTTTCAGTTTCCATTTCTGCAAGCCATCTTCCTCAAGGCAGTGAGCAGGTAATGACTCAGCAGGCTTGTATCAAGCACATATGCTGCCCAACCAAAACATTTAGTCAATCTTCATGCCACTTAATATTGTCCCTGATTGGTAGGGTTGCCAGCTCTGGGTTGGGAAATACCTGGAGATTTTTGTGGCCTGAGGAGGGTGGGGTTTGGGGAAGGGAGGGACTTTAATGCCATAGAGTCCAATTGCCAAAGTGGACATTTTCTCCAGGTGAACTGATCTCTATCGGCTGGAGATCAGTTGTAATAGCAGTTTTAAAACATGCATTGAAATTTTCATGAATGTTGAATCTTAATCAGTGTAAATTATATTGCACATGCACAGTATTGCTTTTGTCTCTAGGATCTGATGCTTAAAATCTGATCCCTTTTCCCTAAACGTGGGCTAAGAATAAAGAGGAGGCATGCTGGGATTTTTGTGTTGAATCTGTCCGTCAGCGCAGGAAGATTTCTCTTAAGAACAAGTAGACTTTGTTCTGCTGGTTTCTTAAGTTCAACACTGCCAGCATAAGCATATGAGTTTTCCCTTTTTGGGGGGGCAAAATGCCAGAAATGAACGTCTAATCTACCAGTTTTCTGAAATGTTGAAACATCCCAGAGATTGGTGGGTTCCTGCCCCCTTTCTAGTGGACTCTGATTCATATTTCAGACTTGTCTTTGCCTTTTATTTGGCACATTACATATTTGAAGCAAAAAAAAGCCCACCTCCCTTTGATCTTCTACTTGACTCTGGAGATTTTCTTATGGGGTACTCAATGGCAGAGATCCTCCATTCACATTCTGGAGTGCAAATTCCATTCCCTCACTAACAGTTTCAAACCTGCTTCTTTTTTTCTCCTTTCCCCCCCTTTTCTCCCTCCCCCCTTTTTTTGCATTTTAAAAGGAAAGAAATAATTTATCATGGCTTTGACTAACGCAACATGGCTTTGGTATTGCACACAAAACCAGTGTCAAACATGAATATTGCTTTCAATTTTATGTACTGCTGCAAGCAGCAACGAAAGTCGGGGTCCAGCTCTACAGGGACCAAGGGGAAAGCGCTGAATATTGAATGTCAACTTCAAGAAGAAAACATGGAAAACACATTAAAAAGGTCTTCTCGGGAGACAGCACCAGAGCACAACTTGATCTAGACAACAAAAGTTTTCATTTCCTTTTCCACAGCAGAAAAAAAAGAAAGAAATACCACTAATAAAAACTTGTTTCAAGTCTTTTCTATGGCACAGTGTAGCTTCTGCAAAGTTTTGTTCAGTGCTTAATGTTTTAAAATGTTTTTTAATTATTGTTTTTATTTTCCAAACAACATAGAAACAACACATACAACATATAACATACACTCCATATACATAAACAATGCTCCATACCTAAAATAGGATCTTCATCCACAACCCTATGAGTGGAGATACATCATTCTATACTATCTAGCATTAATCTTTAAATCTTACAAGTAATTTTTTTTATATAAACCAAGTGGGGGCTATGTGTACTTATCCTCCCCTTCCCGCAAAATTAACAATACCAAGCTTGATAGTTATCTCATTATGCTTACTTAATGTTTCAAAATGTTAACTGTGTACAGTCTACTACAAAACTGCTATGATTTAATGACAATTTAATGCTAGTAGTGTATTGGGTGTTACACAAAAATGCACGATTCTTGTCTTGTGAGTTATAAGCTAAGAGCAGATCTACCCTTTCTATGGTATGAATTAGGATTATAGAGTGGCAGTATTCTGAAGTCTTGAAATTTTGGATTAAAGGTGGCAATGCCATTTTTGGGGGCGGGGGGACATATACCCAGACAGCATGTGTTAAAATAGAACATTGTGAGAGAACTTTAGTGTAACCCCTCATTGATCTGCTGTTTTATTACCCGAAGGGAGCTTTTAATATGGAGAAACATTCAGAAATATGCCTCTCAGTTTACAGTCTGAATTTGTACCATCAGGAACACAAGAAGCTACCTTAAACTGTGTCACATCGTCACACCATTAGTCTATCAGGGTTAGTATTACTGACTCTGGCTGCCAGCAGCTCTCTGGGGTTTCAAGTAGAACCCTTTCACATTACCTAATATCCAATTCCTTTATTAAAATCTGCAGATGCTCGAGAATTAATCTGGGACCTTCTACATGCAAGGAGATGATGCTCAAGCACTGAGCTCCAGCCTCTCTCAAAGATCTAGCATTCTCTCTTGTCCTTCTGCATAAAACATTGTTTGGCTCATAGAGACAAGGAGAAATGCAAAAATAATGAAAGAGGGCAAGTAAGTGTATTAGCATGTGGTTGAATATAACATCTTCACAGTACAATAAAAGAAAAGAAAAGTAATAACAGCTTTATACAACTGAAAGCAATTGTTTCTATTTGCTTTGGTACGGAAATATATGACAATAGAGTTTGGGGATAATTTACACTGGGAAAATAGTATGAGGGAGATGTTCATAGGGTTGCCAGGTCCCTCTTCGCCACCGATGGGAGGTTTTGGGGGAAGAGCCAGAGGAGGGCAGGGTTTGGGGGAGGGGAGGGATTTCAATGCCATAGAGTCCAATTGCCAAAGTGGCCATTTTCTCCAGGTGAACTGATCTATATAGTCTGGAGATCAGTTGTAATAGCAGGAGATCTTCAGCTAGTACCTGGAGGTTGGCAACCCCTAGATGTTTAACTCCTTCTCATTTTCCTCAGTGCTATGGCTAGGTGGAGACTAGAGTTCTACTGAAATTAATTAATCTTCAGACTATAGAGATCAGTTCTCTTGGAAGAATGGTGTCTTAAGAGGAGGGATTCTATGGCATCACATCGCTGCGGAACTCCCTCCCTTTTCCAAACTCTTCCCTTTCCAGGCTCTACCTCCACATTTCCAGGAGTTCCTCAACCCAGAGTTGGCAAACCCAGCTGTGAACTTTATCAGATTTGGGCTTGAAAGATGTTGACCGAGATGATAAATCAGATCATGGAGCTTCCCTGTCTTACCTAGTTTGGCCATTAATTATAGAGAATAATGGGTTGTCTTTTGCTGCTGGAGAAAGCATCATCACTTTGTGGAAAGGAGATGTGGTAGCCAATCTATTGGTGGTAAATAGAACTAGAAGGGCCTGTTGGGCTGCCTTTTCTACTCATGGAATTCCTTTATACAGTAGTGAAATAGGTAGAAGCCCAGCAACATTTGCAACTGGAAAGCAATTTTTTTAAAAAAATTAAAATATTTTAATAGCTTCTCTTCTCCTAAATGTGCAGGGTGATTAACAACAATAAAATCTACAGAGCCCACATACCATAAAATAGTAATTTACAAAGCACTAGACCTACTAAAAAATTCAAAGCATTCAAAAGCAGATTCTAAAAAGAGGCAGCCCGATAACTATAATTAACCCAGCAGACAATAACCAGGTAAAGACCAAAAATCTTATTTTGCTGAGGAACATGAGGCCTTAACCTCTGTGCCTTATATGTAAACTTTGAATGGGTGGGCACCTCTCATTGGGTTGGCCTAATCCAGCATGATCATTATTGTGTTCAAGATATTGTCAACCAATGCATTGGCCCCAGAATCAGCTGTGGGCCAAGTTTGTGGCCCAGGGCCGGCAGTGGGTGGAGGGAAGTGGTTCCTGCTGGCTCCGAGTCGATTAGGGTTGCCAGGCCCCTCTTCGCCGTCGGTGGGAGGTTTTGGGGGCAGAGCCTGAGGAGGGTGGGGTTTGGGGAGGGGAAGGACTTCAGTGCCATAGAGTCCAATTGTTAAAGTGGCCATTTTCTCCAGGTGAACTGATCTCTGTCACCTGGAGATCAGCTGTAACAGCAGGAGATATTCTGCTAGTACCTGGAGATTGGCAACCCTAGTCTGGAACTAGATAACATAGTGATGGCACATCATTCAGGGAGAGAGGGAGAGCATTCCAAAGCTATCAGATTTTGTCTGAAAACAGAGGAATTGCCACTTCTTAGATTCATGACATCTTCGGCCAAACCTTACTGCACATTTGACAATGTTCTTCTGACAGTGAAGGACATGGTAAAAATAGTTTGAAACTGCCCTAAACTGAAGAAAGAGACTAACAATGAAATCCTAAAATCACTTTCCTGGAAGTAAGCCCCATGATGAAATAGACCGGAGTAGGATTCTGAGTAGATATGCTTAGGATAGCTTTCAAAAAACATCCAAGAATACCCTATTAAAGAGATGCTGACCCACCACAGTCATACCAATGGCAGGCTGACAAATCTTATACTAAGGTCATCACATTGGGAGGCCATCAGTGACTTGACAATCTTTTGGTTTTGCTGCCTGCTTCAGATTGCAAAATAAAAAAGTGTTGATTCAGCACCTGGTGGGCCTCAGTATACACTCTAGTAGGCTATGGTTGGCTTGGTAAGCATGAAATAATACAGGCTTGATTTATGACCAAGACAGAATCAGGAACACGGCTCTCGGTTCTACTATCAGCTGTTATTGGCTTATACGCCAGGGAAGAGACATGTGGCATCCTGTCAGGAAAGTAGAGACGTGAAGCTGCAGAAAAATCTTCTTAAACAGTAAAAAACCCCTGCATATTTAAAACATTTAATAAAATTCTTGAAAAGGAATGCTGCTTTCTTTTCTTTTCTTTTTTCTTTTTGCTGTGCAGTAGTAATGCAAGAATCAATTCAGTCGAACCGTGTCTTCCGTTTTCAAGGTTTAGTTTGCTGTTTCTTCAGCCAGCCTTGATAAAATACAAATTTTTGCATATTTCTCCTCTAATAGTCCTCATTATTTTTTCTGTGACAGAATTTAACAACATCTCCATTTAAATGCTAATGGTTTCTCCTGTTAGCTGCGGAAATATCACGAGTGGAAACAAAATAGATCATTTCAAGAAATGACGGCAGAATCTGTGCTGTCACCCAACTCAGGCAATAACTTCCCAGGAGAACCATGGAGAGGGGAAAGGAGGAAAAATACAGATTAAAGAACCAGGCAAAGTGCTGAGAGACAGCACTGCTGGGAAAATTGCTACATACTGCAGCAGGTCAAGTGAAATAACACACAGTTGGTTATAGTGCTGAAATGTCTTCAGACTGATTTCTCCTCTGTTGCTCTGGATTTTACTGACCTTGTTTTCGTGTACAAACTTTGAGAAGCCTGTGACAGAATGGAAAGAGTGCCGAATAACAGGACAGTTCATTCCCCCTGTTTTCCACCCACCTTTAGTGCCAAAGGGACTTCTGCTTATGCAGAAGGACTCTTCAGTCCCCCTTTTTGCCACAGGGTTTTCATGCCCCTTCTCTCCAAAAGTTGCACCAGAGCCTGCATTCTTCTAGTGGTGATCTGTAGCCTGTCTAGATTCGAAAAATCAATGATGTCAGAACTCCAGTTCTAACCACATGGAATACCTGCTAGAACATTGAGCACCTAGCTGGAACAGAGTCCAGATTGCCATCCTGTTTTTGTTATTTTGTTGTACTGTAGTATTTATATTCTACTTTTCTTAAGATCAATATGCATTAAAATAAAATTACTAATACATTGAAGAAGAAGGAGAAGAAGAAGAAGAGTTGGTTTTTATATGCTGACTTCATCTACCACTTAAGGAAGAATCAAACCGGCTTACAATCCCCTTCCCTTCTCCTCCCCACAACAGACACCCTGTGAGGTAGGTGGGGCAGAGAGTGTGTGACTAGCCCAAGGTTACCCAGCTGGCTTCATGTATAGGAGTGGGGAAACAAATCCAGTTCACCAGATTACTCTCTGCCGCTGAATTGGAGGAGTGAGAAATCAAACCTGGTTCTCCAGATAAGAGTCCACTGCTCCAAATCACCGCTGTTAACCACTACACCAAACTTTAATACCTTAAGGATAAAATATTAATAAAACAGAAATGCAATACCATATCATGATCTCAATTGGCAAGTGGACTCATGCAGGGAGAGTCCATACATGATAAGTATCACATTTATTTCCTTCAAGGAGCTCAGTGCAGTGTGCAGGTAATTCCCTTCCTTCCTTTTATCCTCAGTATAACCCTGTGAGGTACGCCAGGCTGAGCAACACTGACTGGTACAAGGTCACCCAATGAGCCTTATGACTGAACAGGGCTCTTAACCCAGGTCTATGAGTCCCTGTCTAACACTTTAAGCACTCTGCCATACTGGCTTATCCATACAAATCCTCACAAATAATACACACAATGCAGTCTCCTATTCACCTCTGTCACTTTTCACAGAGAATACCTACTCAGTCCTCTCTCTTTAGGGATTCTCTTCTTCTTCTTTTTTTTTTTTTTTTGAAAATTTTTATTCTAACTCAAAATTGAGATAACAAAACAGATATACAGAATATACAGGAGGGAACCATTAGCATAACATCTAATACAATGTATGTCCATGTTTTTTTTAAAAAAACAGTAAACATCTAGACCTAGATTTGAATGCGATTAATTATATCAGAACATTCTGCCTCCAACTGTTGTAGACATTGACCCCTCTATAGCATAGTGGCATTATGTAAGAGGAAGGTATCCTTTACTTTATCAAGCCATGCCAAAAATGTAGGGCAATTTTTGGATTTCCATTGTCTCACAAGGACTAACCTGCCTGCAGTGACCATATATAGGAGAATAGCCCAAAGCTTACATGGAGTAATTGATTTAAACTAATAGAAAAGCAATTCCACCTAAACATTAGGAAGAACTTTCTGACGGTGAAGGCTGTTTGATGGTGGAATGTGCTGCCTCGGAGGGTGGTGAAGTCCCCGTCTTTGGAGGTCTTTAAGCAGAGGCTAGATGGCCATCTGTCGGGAGTGCTTTGATTGTGGGATCCTGCATGGTGGGGGGAGGGTTGGGGTCACTGGGGATGCAGGGGGAGGTAGTTGTTAATTTCCTGCACTGTGCAGGGGGTAGGACTAGATGACTCTGGTGGTCCCTTCCAACTCTATGATTCTATGGATATGAACATAATTTAATAGACAAAGCTCTGGAGAACCACCAATTATAATACCACATCCCACACTCAGCAAACCAGTAATCTTGGCCCAATATTCTCTCACACATTCACAAAACTACCACATGTGGATAAAGTCTGTGGAAGATCCATCACAATACCAAAAATTACTAAAGGATAAACTTTACTATTTGGTTGGGAGAAAGATAAAATTGGTGGATCACCTTCCCTACGTTTTCTCTCATTGCAGACTTTTACAGAAGGAGCAACTTCTGGATAGTATAAACTTCCACGTTTCAGGTGTAATTTCCCTTGACAAAGATTCTTTGTCATTCTACATTTTGTGCAAAATAGTTTTCATGCACAGTTTGCCACAGCTGGGGGTTAATTTGTGTCTTTCCTCCTCTTTTTATGTTACTGATGTGCATGTGTGCTTTGTTCACAATGCAAAAAGAAATGATGTGATTGATGTATGGGTGTGCCAAATTTGTCTTCTGTGGTGTTTTACCAATGCACAGAACTGTGCATTAACTAAACTTCACACAAAATAATCTGTGTGATTATGCAAATAATAATATTGAAATTGCGTTTTCCCCCTCAGTGTTTGCACATTAGCCTGGTAGGGGGTGGAGGAAATCCAGATGAACAGAAGAAACTCAACGTTTTAGCAAACAGCAAATATTCCAGTTCCAGAATTAATTTTAGAAATTATCCTAGTTAAATTGGAAGGGGAAAAGGGCACATTAAAATTTCAGAATACTGAAGGAATAAAAGAGTAAATATTTTCTCATAACCATCCAGTAGTTTTGCTATAGAAGGAGATGGGGTGATAATTGACAGTATAGTGCATTTTGGAAAAATAAGAACATGAATGTATGTGCCTTTGTGAGTACATGATTCGTGCACTTTGACAGCTGTGTCTTCCAAGATTCTTCAAATTCTTTAGGCAGAATGAGGCTCAAAGGGACCACTGAGAATACATATTTGACACTGAAGAATGCAAAAAGGATTCTTCAAGAACTGGGAAGGGGAAAGAACACTGTTATCCACTTCCTTCTGTCAACACAGAAGGCACATCTTACTGCATCTTCCAAAACAGCATTATTGTAGAATATTTCAGACCCTGTTAGATAATTCAGTTCTTAGTGCTTTAATTTGCAGCAATTAAAGATATATATTTTCAGAAAAAATCTATGGGACTTACAAGAAAATGTGTTTCAGATCAGGATGTTTGTTAATGAGATGTAGGAAAAGATGTGAGAGGCTTTTCTTTTGAATTTAAGAAGAGAGAGCATGAGAGAGAAAACACCCTAGTTGGAATTTTGTCCTGACTTGGTAATGAGTGTTGTGAAGAAAAAAAGAGCATCGTGAAATACTGTGTAGTACTCATCACAACAGTGCGGTTAGGGAAAGACACTGTAGATTTTTGAAGGGAGAAGTCCACAGAATAAAAAGCAGTATAAGGTTCTCAAGAGGAAAAGTGTGGACCAAGGTTGACAGAGCTGTAGTATGGAGAAATAATCTGAGTGAAACTATGTACTAGAACTCTGAGGAAGGCCTTTTGAAGCTGGAGAAGTTGCTGTAACTATCACCCCTGAGAAAGACACTGTTGTTGGAATGTGCTGAGTAGTGTGTGTGTGTGTGTGTGTGTATTTATATATAAACAACAAACTACAAACTCTCCTGTAGGCATCAAGTTGAGTTCTACCTGCCGTTTTGGTCTTCAGATGTGTATTAAGGGCCTTTCCAAATGCTAGAAGTTTCTGGATGTAATCCATCCTAGTTAATCCCCTTTTATTAAAAGCAATGGGAACCAGAATAACTTGCTCCATACCACATTAACCCTGATCTCACACGTGGTGTGGTGCCCACTGGGAGGAGGAGCAGCCTTTATGTCTTCCCTGAAGAGGTCACAATAGCATATGTAGAGTTATCCCATTTTATTCTCACAATATCCCTGGTAGGAAAATTAGAATAAGAGATAGTCATCTGTTAACCCCACCCACCAAAAATTCATGGGAGAAACAAAGTGTTCCTAGTCAAGGTCTAACTGCCCCACCTTACAGGCCCTGCTGCAGTTCCTACTTTCTAAACAAGAAATATTATCAACAAAACACTGCCATTCTAACAGAAAACACAGACAAATTTGTAAAAGAAAAGAAAAGAAAAAGCAAACACTCCCCGAAGTGGAGCACAGCCACAACACTACTCCTAGCCCAATTGGAACCAGTAATCCACAGTTCCTACTTTTGTTGGATTAGGAGGGCGTAAATGGGGGTTGGATGAGCTTTGCACAGCAGAAACGTATGTCGCCAGCAAGGAGTTGTGTGTTTGTGTTAAGTGCTGTCAAGTCGCTTTCGACTCATGGTGACCCTATGAATTAAAGTCCTCCAAAATGTCCTATCTTTGACAGCCTTGCTCAGATCTTGCAAATTGAGGGCTGTGGCTTCCTTTATTGAGTCAATCCATCTCTTGTTGGGTCTTCCTCTTTTCCTGCTGCCCTCAACTTTTCCTAGCATGACTGTCTTTTCCAGTGACTCTTGTCGTCTCATGACGTGACCAAAATACGACAGCCTCAGTTTAGTCATTTTAGCTTCTAGGGTCAGTTCAGGCTTGAGTTGATCTATAACCCACTGATTTTTTTTTTTTTGGCAGTCCACGGTATCCGTAACACTCCTCCAACACCACATTTCAAAGGAATCTATTTTCTTCCTATCAGCTTTCTTCACTGTCCAGCTTTCACACTAAGGAAGTTAGAGGGGGGGGGGAATCATCAAACGTTTCTAAAATGGCAGGTCACTCGTTGTATGAGGCTCCTCTGCTTTCTCATCTAGTGCTTGATGAATTCTTGGCCATCTTCAGGGCATGGAGTAGAGGTCTCACTCACTGGGTGTGTGTGGGGGCGAGGTAGTTGTGAATTTCCTGCATTGTGCAGGGGGTTGGACTAGAGGACTCTGGTGGACGCTTCCAACTCTATGATTCTATGATTTTTCACTTGTGTGGCAGCATACTAAAGAAGCATGCAGCCAGCAAGGTGATAATAAAAAAAAAAAACATGAGAAAATTAGAAATGGCAGGGAGCGCTAAATGTAGAATAATGGTAAGAGGGTCAGAGCAGGAGCTTGGAGACCTGGGTTCAAATACATCCCCTCAGCCATGAAACTCACTGTGGGACCTTGGGCCAGTCATCCTCTGTCAGCCTAACTTACTTAACGGGGTTGTTGTGAGGATAAAATGGAGAAAGGGAGAGCCATGTATCTCGCCCAAGTTTCTTGAGGAATGGCAGGAAGTGTGTGTGTGTTTTGTCTCGCTCTGCTGCTAAAGACTCCACCTCTGATGATTGCCAGAGGGCTCCATGACTCTCACATCATTACATCTGCCACAGCACTTAAATAGCAATGGATAAACTGGATGGGAGAATCACTATATTCTCCCTGGTACAAAAAATGCAGAGCACCCAGTGCCGGGTAAAGGTGATATTCCAAAAGGAGAGCCACAACCTGAGCGAAGAAGTCTGGAACCTGAATTACAAATTTACAAACGAATATCTGCCCATTTTCGGTCCTAAACTGTGATATTCTTGCAGGGTGGGAGTCTTCATCTGTCTTTATTCCCTATTTCAGCCAGGATCGAACGCATGCGTTTCGCCGAACGTGCGTTCAATCCTGGCTGAATCCTGGCTGAAACGGGGAATAAAGGAGGCTAAAGATACCATTGCGTTTTCGCCCTTTCTCTTCCAAGCCAGGGGGAAGAACTTGGGTGTCTGAGGCATAAAGGGGATCCGTGCAACATCTCTAAATTAAAGGTTACGCACAGGAGATGAATTTAGATTATCTTTTATGTACCATAATTATCTTTCTCTGCTTCTCATTATCTCTATAACACTAACAAGCTGGCAGGCTAATGAATCAAATACTGCTGCTGTGTCATTGTCACATCCCCCAAGCCCAACTGTCTGGCTGAAGGTGCCCCCTAGCTACTTCATATCAGGCTGCAAGTGTGGCTCATGATAAAGAGTCGCTCTTTGCCTTAGCAGCCAAGAACATTCGGGCTAAAGCTGTATTTAAGCAGGGCATTTAATGCATTTAATGGCTACCATTTTTTGGTCAGACTGTTTTAAGGTTATTGTAAGAACATAAGAAAGGCCCTGCTGGATCAGACCAAGGCCCATCAAGTCCAGCAGTCTGTTCACACAGTAGCCAACCAGGTGTCTCTAGGAAGCCACAAACAAGACGACTGCAGCAGCACCATCCTGCCTGTGTTCCAAAGCACCTAATTTGTCCGCTGATGCGTAAATAATGAGAGCTGACACCAGAGATGGGATAATAAAAGGGCCAACTTTATATAATCGTTCAAGAGGGATCTGCAGCGCACAAAACCAAAACATCCCCAATAACTGACTGCAGTGCGGGCCATTGCGGGGATGCTGAAGAGTCAGGCCTCCTCTTGCTTTTGCATCCCCTTTCTAAGGGCGAGACCCACCCTGGCCCTGAGCTCCGAGCTGTCACATGTGGTACGGCTCCTGCTCTTCCTTGCCAAGCCTTTTTAGTGCTCGAGAGAGGTGTGCTGCGTCCAATCCACCCTAGCCGCGAGGTCTATAGGTAAAGGATAGCGACACCCCTCAAAGAGTTCCTGTCCCAGGTCCTTGCCAGGCACTGAGGCCCCAGTCCTGGTTTGAGGGTTACTCCTTCATCTTCCCAACTGATGCCTCAGGGTGCTCACCGGAGTTGTAACATGAACCACGAAGCCACCTTTTTTTCCGCACTGCTCCCCCATGCTACCTATCACTTTCAGAGCAGTGTAGGCGAAAAAACCCCTTGGGCTAGTGCCAATAGTGCCTGGAGGGTAAAAAAAATCCTACCCAGCCCCCAGATGGACGACCAGCTTGCGCCTACTCTGAAACAAGGAGAGGGAGGGTGGGATGTCTGCTCCATCCACTTCAAAAGAGGGAGGAAATCTCCACCCCAGTACTATTAAGCCCTTTTCCCAGGCCCGCCCTCTTCCCACATCAGGCCAGAAGATGCAAGAGGACTGGCTCTCTTTTCGCGCTACCTCAGCCAAATGCGCCCCTCCCCTCACTTCGTTGAAGGTGGGGTGGGGGCGGTCTTGTCCGTGGGTGCGTAAATAATGAGAGCTGACACCAGAGCTGGGATAATAACAGGGCCAACTTTATTTAATCATTCAAGAGGGATCTGCAGCGCACAAAACCAAAACATCCCCAATAACAGTAGCCATAAATACCCCTTTCCTCCATGAATATGTCCACTCCCCTCTTAAAGCCTTCCAAGTTGGCAGCCATCACCTCATTTTGGGGCAGGGAGTTCCACAATTTAACTATGTGTTGTGTGAAGAAATACTTCCTTTTATCAGTTTTGAATCTCTCACGCCCCAGCTTCAACAAATGACCCTGCGTTATTGATGACTACATGTTATATGACTGATTGTAATGGCCTCCGGAAAGAAACAATATACTTTATCATATCGTATCATATCAAACACTGAAATATTTATTTGACTGTCAGTATACTTCTTCAACGAAAGCAAGCACGCTCCCTTCCCAGGGTAAACTCATCCATTGATCCACTCAGAGATCCAAGATAAGCAGCCAATGGAAAGCTTTAAGGCTACTGTTACCATTGGGAATGCACGCTAGCAGCTTTGAGAATACTCTTCAAGTGCATTCTAGTTCAGCTAAAGGGCTGTTTGGAAGCTTGGCATAGAAACCAAGAGCTTCGCTGCCCTCAACGGGAAGCTCTGCAAGCCAATGGCCAATTGTGGCATTTTTTTCTGGAGCTAAGAGAAGGTAGCCTGAGATGGGGGAAAAGATATTTCCCTGGTAGAGGAATGACATTGGGACCAGTTAGGGCAGTTGGTGTTTAAATAAATTAAGCCTTTATTCTTTCTTGTATGTTACTTGGGATGGAGGGGGGGAACTTCCATGGTAAGGGGTTTGGGGAGCCTTTTTTCTGCTCTACATGTATTAGCTATCGCTAGTAGGGCCAGTGCCAAAACATTTGGGAATCTCTTCGGCCTACACTGCTTTAATGTTACTTGAACATACATGTCTATCTCTGAATCACTCCCAGTTGAATGTGTGACCAGAATGAAAAGCATCACATCTGAAGTGACATGGAAATGTTGTCTGTGGTATTTGATCTCTTGAGTCTTCTGTGGCCTTTTGTATGCTAAAACAGGACCATGGGAGTTGTTTGTGTGGCTTTCCCCCCAATTACTGCTATAAGATTTAGAAACCGGACATCCTGCAGCCTTCAACATTTCACATGTGGGCATGCACATAATACTCCTATTCTCAAACAAGCATAATGTTTTATGGTCCTCCCACCCCCCAAAAAACTGTTACACATTCCTGTGGGCTTGGGTCAGCGGCAGTCAGTACTTGGATGGAAGAGCACCAAGGATGATTGAAGTTGCGATGCAGAGGAAGGCAATGGCAAACCACCTCTGCTCATCGCTTGCCAGGAACACCCCAGGAATGTGGTTGAAATGAGCCAGTTTCAACTTGATGACACATTCTTCCTCTTCTTTTTCTTCTTCTTTGAACATAAGAAAGGCCATGATGGATCAGACCAAGGTCCATCAAGTCCAGCAGTCTGTTCACATGGTGACCAACCAGGTGCCTCTAGGAAGCCCCCAAACAAGACAAATGCAGCATTATCCTGCCTGTGTTCCACAGCACCTAACATAACAGGCATGCTCCTCTGATCCTGGAGAGAATAGGCATGCATCATGAGTAGTATCCATTTTGACTAGTAGCCATGGATAGCCCTCTCCTCCATGAACATGTCAACTCCCCTCTTAAAGCCTTCTAAGTTGGCAGCTTTCACCACATCCTGGGGCAGGGAGTTCCACAATTTAACTATGTGTTGTGTGAAGAAATACTTCCTTTTATCTGTTTTGAATCTCTCACCCTCCAGCTTCAGCAGATGACCCCACATTGTAGTATTATGAGAGAGGGAGAAAAGCTTCTCCCTATCCCCTTTCTCTATACCATGCATAATTTCATAGACTTCTAACATGGCTCCCTTTAACCACCTTCTTTCCAAGCTAAACAGCCCTAAGCATTTTATCTGCTCCTCATAGGGCAGTTGGTGTAGTTGTCTTCTTCTTCACAGCTATTTTGTCACTCTAAACTTTTCAGTAGCTCTTTTGGATCATTTCTTTGTCATTGCCACTCACAAAGTGGTGTTCAAAGCTTGTGATTATATAACGGGCAGGGGAAATCAAGTGTAATGAGTGACTGCTCCAAGTTAAATTAATACCACTCTCTCTAATTCCCTGTTAGGAAACAGTTAGCTTCATCGTGGAATTAATATATGTCAATATTTTTTCAAAAATAATTAGACTTAATTAAACCTTGTCACACTGCCTTGTATAACAAGAGCTGAAGGTGCTAATTAGCAGGAGTTGTTCGTTCAAGACACTGGCGTTACCCTCTGCAATATTAGAGAAGAATTCAACATACTGGCTTTAAAATAGGAAGACAAAGACAGAAACATGTTATGTTTCTGGAAAAGATACAGGAATATTTTTTGCTTCTTTCTGTACGATTAGTTGGCAGATCCTCCTGTCTTTATGCAGAGTGAAAGAGTCCCCCCCAATCTGTGACATGATGTGTGTGTGTTTTTTTAAACTGGCTCAAGAGTCTTCCAATCTGAATGGTTGGCCAAGTGATTTTTTTTGGAAGAATATAATGATTTTTAAACCCATTGGCCAGTCTGATCAAAGTGACATATAATTTCTGTTCATTCCTTCAGAGTTCCTAAAGGTGAGCTGACATGGAAGGGAGAACAGAGCCATGGCCCCTATCCCTGGCTTGGATCCATACTGGCATTTCCACAGGTACAACGTCTTATGGTCATGGAGCATGATTTCCCCCCTCCTTCCTCCTGTGGAAGCCTGAAATGCCCCCTGAGCTCCCTTGGGAGGGGGAAAAATGGAAAAATATGCTCTATGAGCAGAAGTCCTTGAATCCAAGGAAATACTAGTCAGGATCCAACCCCCGCCTCTGAACTCCATGCCAAGACATGAAAGTCAGACCAGAACATGAGATCTGGGCAGCAGCCCCATACTCAGTGGACACCTCTTTTCATTTTCAGCAGCAGAAAAGCTGGTTGGACCCAGCTCATTGGCGGTGCAACCCTAAGCAGAGTTACACCCTTCTATGTCTTTCTAAGGATTGCACTGTACTTCTCTGAGGAATGTGGGTACTAAGCTTCTGCAAAGCAGTAGTGATGGTGGAAAACTGTAGTAGAGAATTCTCAAAATCTTTGCAAATTACATTTCTTTCACTTCTTTGAAGGAAGTAATAACTCATATATATAGATCTCAGAGGCTAAGAAGGGTCAGCCCTGGATGGGAGACCATCAAGAAATTCAATTAAATTGAAATTAAATCAAAAGAGTTTCCATCTAGACATTAGGAAGAATTTTTTAACAGTTAGAGCGGTTCCTCAGTGGAACAGACTTCCTTGAGAGGTGATAAGTGCTCCTTCCCTGGAGGTTTTTAAGCAGAGGCTAGATGGCCATCTGTCAGCAATGCTTAGGCAGTTCATGAGAGGGAGGGCATCTTGGCCATCTTCTGGGCATGGAGTAGGGGTCACTGGGGGTGTGTGGGGGAGGTAGTTGTGAATTTCGTGCATTGTGCAGGGGGTTGGACTAGATGACCCTAGTGGTCCCTTCCAACTCTATGATTCTATGAAGGAAGAAGGAAATTCAGGGCTGCTGCAAAAAGACAGGTAATGGCAAACTAGCTCTTTTGCCTTGAAACCCCTGTGGGGTCACCATAAAGTTGGCAATGTATATATATTAAAAATTACATATTTAAATATTTAATGCATCATTGTATCTTTTTTCCATTTTGTGTTAATAAAGAGGAAAATGCTTCTTGAATTCAACCTTTGAGTCATTTGAAGTCATTTTTAAGTGAGAAGAAAGTATATTGATAGCTGAGGCAGATGCACCTTGTATGTTCCATACGATCCAATTCACATAGGTTCATTAGGAAGTGACTTTAAGGAAACCCCTGTTTAGTATATTTGGTACATCGGAACTAGTAATACAAAACCATCATTTGATGCTTTCATAAATGTGGTGAGGTCTTCTGTTTGAAAATAATATTCACTCCTCATTTTCATCGTGAGCAAGAAGCACGTTAAATAGATGTTATCATATTATTACAGACCAGACAATTGCATTAAAGGGATATGCAGATACGTGCAGTACTGGTCAAGGTTTTTTCTTCTTATTATTAAAACAGTAAATCATTTCATACATATTTCTGTCTTTAATGAGAACTAAATGCATTGTCAAGATGTTTTCCCAGCAGAAGTGAAATATTACACCAGACCAGAATGGTTATTTTCTATTATTAGAGGCTTAAGTTAGTACGTTTTAAAAAATAAAAATAAAACGAAACTGATTGCTCATACAAACTTCTCATCTGTGTGAAAGACTGATTGCAAGCTAAGCTTTGAATTGTAAATGAGGTATGAAAACACTGGTAATTGCTAAACTGCCACAAGTTCTCTCCTTGTGCTAAATGAAACGAACAAATGAATATAAAGAGCTATTGAGAAATAATTCCAATAATGGCCTGAGCAAATTTAAAACCTATAGCAAGTCATTATTTATTTTGATGTGAGGTGACAGGACATTTGTGTAGCTAAGGAAGTAAGAAACGTGTGTGTACTTCTCATGGCCACATGCCATTGTGGCTTATAAACCTTCCTGCTAAGAGCTTTACTAGATGTTTTGATTTCTTCCATGCTTATTTTAAGCCTCTCCTCCCCCCCTCTCCTCCCCCTAGGGTTGCCAACCTCCAAGTAGTGGCTGGAGATCTCCCGCTATTACAACTGATCTCCAGACAATAGAGAACAGTTCAGCTGGAGAAAATGGCCACTTTGGCAATTGGACTCTATGGCATTGAAGTGCCTCCCCTCCCCAAACCCTGCCCTCCTCAGTCTCCACCCCAAAACTCTCCCATTATTTCCCAACCTGGAGCTGGCAACCCTAGCTGAAGGGGAGAGAGGCCAACAAGAAGATGGCCCAGCAGGAAAGGGTTAATGTTCTCCACTCTCCTCATGCTATGCCCCTCCCTTGATAAAGCATCCTAGCAGCTAATTGTTTTTAAAGAAACAAAGTCATTTAAAATAAAGAGAAGAAATTGTAACGCGTAGCCATGATGGTTGAGGGGTACACTAACATCCTCAATCCGCACACCATCCCACTGGGCACAGAGGAACAAAGAAACAATTCAGGGTACAAGTCTGCCACATTTCTGTGTATCAAAAACTGATACATGATGTGAGCTAGTATGGTGTAGTGGTTAGAGTGTTGGTCTAGGATCTGGGAGATGGAATCTAGGATCTGCATGGAAACTCACTGCGTGACCTTGGACTGGTCAAATATTCTTAGCCTAATCTACATCAAAGGGTTATAGTTATGAGGATAACATGGAGGAATCGATAATGATGTTACAAGCAATTTTATTTCCCCATTGGGGAGAAAAGTGGTATATAAGTATGCAAACAAACAAACAAACACTACTGAGAGTGATGAGTAATTTGAGTTGGGAAAATGATGAAGAAAGTGCTACACCCTTCTGTACTCTGGCCCCCAATCAGGATTCCACCCCTCACTCCACCCGAGGCAGCTTGAAGCCTGGATCAAGCTATAGGTGATAAATTTACTGATATCCCATATCAGTATTCAGTTTACATTTACTAATATCCCAGTAATGTACATTTACTGATAGCCCATATCAGATTCCACATCTAGTCTTTCCAGAACTGTAGTCGGAGAATTTGATTCATGACATGTTTCTGCCACACTTGAAAGAAAGGAAGAAATTTCTTAGAGCTGTAACTGTGTGCCTGTAGCACTGCTTTGCTCTCCTTACTAGGCATGAGAGAATGAGAGAATATGATAGTGGCTTTTTGCTCGGTACAGCTGCAGTCCATCAATGGCTACTAGCCTCCATGTTTAGAGGCAGTAAATCTTGGTGTATCAGTGCTAGGAAGCAACACTGGGGAAGGCCTTGCCCTCCTTTGATCGGATTCGAAAAAAGAACTGCAGAGTGGCTGCAGGCAGAGCATCCATGTGGACACTCCCACTGCAGCCAATATATGGAAGAGGGAGGGCAGAGCTAAGATCTGCTTTCACAATGGCAGTATTGAGTTCTGCATTTCCTCCATGCCCCTTGGCTCTTTAGAGCGTTTTCCTTCTTTCTGCATTGCACTGTAGCTTTATAGCACAGCACAGTTGGGAATTTCCAAGCATTTCTAATGGAGGAACTTTTTTGTACCTCCTAGGTGAAAATGTGGAAGTAAGCTAAGTAATCAGATGCAGAAACTACTGCCCATAGAAACTGTGCAATTTCTTTTCTTTTATCACCTTGCATCCTGATCCTCTCACAAAGTCTACTTGGAGGTAGGACTCCAAGTAGACACTGATGTAAATAAGTTGTTCCCTCGGACTCATTTACCTCCTTTGATCAAGGAACTAGGCTAGCAATGTCTACCTAACTAGCCCACATTAAACTGGAAGATCAGCCCAAGAGACAGATTGACATCATTCCTGCCCAGCCCTTCTCAAATGCCAAGAATGATGAACGACAATTTAGTGATATGCTGAGACTTCGGTTGATTGTAAGGAAAAAGAAAATTACATCGTTTAACAATAAGGATTTCACAAGATGCCCCCACTGGACCATTTTAACTACTTAAATAAACCCCCAAGGTTAGAAATTCTTATTTGTGGCTCCAGTAGAGTCATTATCACCAAGGCATGCTTACCCAGCTTGGTAATTAAAAGACTCCATGTGGGTTGTGCTCTAGGCTCTTAGGTCCATATGTTTAATGACCCTGGTGCTCCAAAAACACATTTCAGGCATATTGTATCTTTAGTTTGTTTAAGGTTCTCAAAGTTTTTTGAGAAACACAGTTCTGAACATATTGTATGTTTGGAACCACAGCTGAAGTCGCTCTACACTATTTCCCCTCGCTGTATCATAAAATTCAGGAATCTCACATGTTACCACTGAACAAGTTTATATATCATGTACAAATACTTAGTGTTATTGAACAAGAAGAAGATGAGAAGAAGAAGAGTTGGGGTTTTTTTTTACCCTGCTTTTCTCTATCTTAAGGAGTCTCAGAGTGGCTTACAATCACCTTCCCCCCCTACACACACACACAATAGGCACCTTGTGAAGTAAGTGGGGCTGAGAGAGTTCTGAGAGAATTGTGATTGGCCCAAGGTCACCCAGCAGGCATCATGTGGAGGGGTGGGGAACCGAACCCGGTTCCCCAGAGTCCTCCACTCATTTGGCGGAGCGGGGAATCAAACCTGGTTCTCCAGATTAGAGTTTGCCACTCTTAACCACTACACCATGCTGGCTCTCAACCTGTGCTTCATGACCATTTCACACACTGGATTGGTTCCAGACTAACATTTCCACAGAGGGCAATTTTCCCACCATCCTCCTCCTGAGCAGGTCAAAATCTCCCCTAAACAGATTATTGGGATCCCCTTTGGCTGCCACCTTGGTTTATGTGCACTTCTCCCCCATCTTTGCTGTGCTCTCTAGCTATTGTTTTGGGACTGGGCCATGGGCGATCAGTATTGAACTCCAGCAAAGAAGAGCTTTCTTGAGTCTTGGCCTGAAGCCCACGCCTAGTAGCTAATCCATGCCTGATTGTTTGAGGATGGTGTCAGCTCCTGCCTTTAATATTAATAAAATTACAGCCTGTTACTTTTCATCTATTCATGTCACTTTGTCTTCCTAGTCATGGATCAATACCCATTTGAAATTGCAAAGGCAATGGAAAGAAGCCAAACGTAATGACACACCTTTCGATTTCGCTTGGATGGATTTGGGCTGACCAGCCGAGTTTTTGCGGGAAAAAGTGCCAGATGTTATTAAAAGGAGAAATGCTTTTCTGTCTAAGTTGGGAGGAAAAAAGAAGCCAATCAGCCTAGGGAAAAAATGAATCAGAATGAATGGAAATAATATAATAAGCCTGTGACATTATACCTTTTAGGCTATTAACAGTCTGGTTATACAGCATGTTGTAGGACAAGGGTCTGCTGGCTCCTTAACAGTTTTCCCTGCTGCTGCCTTTCAACATTTGCCATTTCACAAAGCATCTTCTGAATCATCTATACTTCCTATTTTTTGAAGCATCTACAGTTCAGCTTCAGCTTCTCCACTGCTTTTCTTATCACCTTCCAGCTTTTGTCTTTCAAGTTCTTCTTTTCTCCTCCCTATCTGCAGGGGAAACTACATTTGACACTCGGCTTCCCTCCCCCCAAGGCCACTGTTGTATTTAGTTCCATTTCAGGCAGAATCATTTATCCCTTGTCTGGACATCAGTGTGTTTTGTATTTTCCTCTTCTGATGGTGCATCATTCACTGGCATATCACTGGTGATGTTCTAACACAGGGTACTTAATCCTACACTTTGTCTTTGTGTTTGGGGTGGGTGGTACTCTTTTCCTGCAGTGCTGTGCCAATATCTTGTGTGTTTCTGACCTGCTCCCTTCTCTTATTTTAGAATTATACAAAAGCACAATATACAAAACGTACAAAACACTATGTGTGTACAGTAAACACTACATAGAGAATCCCAAAGTGTAAAGTCCAGTGTAGAGAAGTACATGGAGACCAAATCAATTGGCAAGGCTGGTCTTCCTGGAAAGCCGTTGTCGTTAGTAACTTTGTGCTGTATAGCTTTCGTGCTTGGACACTATAGTTTCCTTGGTCTGTATCAAGAGTACAAGGTTCCCTTGACCTGTATCGAGAGTGCAATACAGGGATCCGGTATTCTTCCTGTTTTGATTTAAAAATCTTCCTCAGGGCACAACATGGTCTGCTATGTAGCTAGTTCACATGTTGGCATGAGACACTTGGCAGCAGGCTAACTTGTTCTTTGCCCTTCTCTTATTTTAGCTACTGTTTAGATCTCTCTACTCCCCTCCATCCTCATCCTTTCTTATCATTTCCCTTCAATAGGGTTGACAGGTTCCTCCCTGGCCACAAGTGGGGGATGGGGAGGTAGGGTTGCCAGATCCAGGTTGGGAAACCACTGGATATTTGGGGATGGATGCTGGGGAAGACAGGAACCTCAGTGGGGTACAATGCCATAGAGTCCACCCTCCAAAGCATCCATTTTCTCCAGGGGAACTGATCTCTGTAGTCTGGAGATGAGCTGCAATTCCAGGGAATCTCCAGGTCCCACCTGGAGGCTGGAGTCCATACCCTTCAAATGGTTTTCCCATTCACATTTTCTTCCTGAATCTAATCTACTGTCTCACTCATCAGATATAAAGCAGATTCTCCCATTTTAGTCCATCAGTCAATCTCTTCTCATTGATATGGTAAACAAGGGTTCGTGGGGGAGAGAGAGACCTGAGATCGTTATTTCAAGAAAACAGTTTATTTGCAGCTGCTGACTCAGAGGCCCTAATGGGCAGAAATCTCTGAGCCCCGATCATACTGAGGATATTTATCCAAATTCAAGATATGACAACCCATCAACATTCAGGGTAGGCTGATAACACTCCAGACATCGAGGCGGCAGTGGAGTAATAGTTTCACCCAGTTCTTGTTATGGTTTACTGTAACCCTGCATGACTCATGCCCCAATTCCTTAGCACACAGGCATACACACAGAGAGATATCCTGCCCAGCAACAAGCTATTCCCTTGCTGTCCTAATACATTTACAGAAAGGAAAAGAGATTATTACAAATTGCTAAATCAGTGGATCTTCCATAGTCAGGGGAAGTCTACCTGCTGTCACAACATTCTAGCTCTTCTTCTGCAGATTTCTCCCTTTTGACACACATTTCACACCTGTTCTGCGCTACCAGGATTGGAGGTTGTTTAAAGATTTCAGTCTTCAGTGCAATCCAAAGCATTTGGGCTTAGACTGGAGCAATTCTGCATAGGATTACTCTGTTATAGCACCATCCTAAGCATGCTTTCTTGGAAGTAAGCTCCATTAGTAGGAATCTCAGTAGACCTGCTTAGGATTGCTCACTTTGTCTACTCTAGAGAAAGATAACAATAAAATGAACCACTCAGCCAGCATGGTGTAGTAGTTAAGAGCGGTGGTTTGGAGCAGTGGACTCTAATCTGGAGAACCATGTTTGATTCCTCACTCCTCCACACCAGCGGCAGACGCTAATCTGGTGAAACAGGTTGGTTTCCCCACTCCTACACATGAAGCCAGCTGGGTGACCTTGGGCTAGTCACAGCTCTTTAGAGCTCTCTCAGCCTCATCTCACCCCCCAGGGTGTCTGCTGTGGGGAGGGGAAGGGAAGGTGATTGTAAGCCGGTTTGATTCTTCCTTATGTGGTAGAAAAAGTCAGCATTTAAAAACCAACTCCTCTTCTTCTTCATTCACAACCTCTCTACCAATTGGCCTGCTTGTTATCTCTGAAAGTTAGTCTCCTGCTGGATCTGTTAAAAGTGGAAATACCCATTTTGTGCAATATAGGCACAACTTATGATGTGTGAGATCTCCGGTTCCAAGGTTGTCATATTATCCTATTGGACATCTTCCTGCCCCTGTTGCACATTGCTGGCTACCAGTGTAGTACAGTGGTTAGACCATGAGAGTAAGACTGGGGGCTAGACATTCAAATGCCTACTCTGCCATATAACTCTCCAAGTAACCTTAAGCCGTAAAGAACCCCGTGGTGCAGAGTGGTAAGCTACAGTACTGCAGTCCAATCTCTGCTCACGACCTGAGTTAGATCCCGACGGAAGTTGGTTTCAGGTAGCCAGCTCGAGGTTGACTCAGCCTTCCATCCGCCCGAGGTCAGTAAAATGAGTACCCAGCTTGCTGGGGGTAAAGGGAAGCTGACCAGAGAAGGCACTGGCAAACCACCCCATAAACAAAGTCTGCCTAGTAAACGTCGGGATGTGATGTCACCCTATGGGTCAGGAATGACCCAGTGCTTGCCCAGGGGACCTTTACCTTTACCTTATAACCTTAAGCCAGGCATGATCTCACAACCTAACCTACCTCACAATGTTACTGTGATGATCAAGTAGGGGGTGGGGGTGGAAAATAATGTGTGCCATCCTTGAAGAAAAGGTAGGATATAATTGTAATAAATAATTGGTGAGGTGGGAAAATGTACAATGTGATAGCATCACAGCATGGGATACAGTCCTTCATGTGATGGGGGAGAGGAGGAGACCTTGTCAAGAAGGTGGCACTTTTGTGTCACTCGTAAACAGGAAATTTTGCTCTAAGATCATTTTGTGGAGCTTATGTCTGCCTCCTGAAGCCTTTATACAAATGCATAGAACTATTGACTTCAGTGATTTACATTACTGGGAGCAAATAATTAAATTCTCAATAAACCTGCCACTTTGCCTATAAAAAATCTTTACTAAGTGGCTACTGATAGCAAAAGTAAGATTTATTACTGAAGCCTTTAAACTTTAGATTTCCTTAGGAAATGCATAACTGGAAATCATTTTTTTTCCAAGTAAAGTCCAGGACAATGTCATTATACCAAAATAATAATCTGTGTATGGATTTCAATATCCGGAGAAGCTCAAGAATGACCTTGATATATTGCTATAATTTAGTCTGGTTATGAGAGAGGCTCTCTTAGTACATTACTGACTACATTGAGCTAAAGTCAAAGAACCAAATGTGGTCTTTTTCCTAGATTAGCAGTGACGATTCAGTGTGTACCCTAGGAAGTTATACTTGTGGACACAATTAGATTACAGTCTTAGCAGGGTCTCTGTAATGCCCTCTTTCAAATCTAGAACAGTGTTGCTTAAAAGAAGCATTGTAAATCTTATTTCCAATTAGCTTAAGCACTATAAACATCCACCCAAATCCTCTCTAAATCTGCTCAGATTCAGACACCATCCGCCATTTGCCAGCTGGTAGTTCCTGTCTGGAGATTAAGCAATGGATAACTGTAGGATGAAGAAAGCCGATTAGAGATGGATGATGAAGGGACACCAAATCCTCATTAAGTATCTCTTGAACTGCAGTGTAACAAATGGAGGGAGCCATTTTAATACCCGGTTAAAAGCTCAAAAGACTTCCAATAGACGATGTTACAGTTTGTGATGGGATAACATGGGAAGTATTCTATTAGTTCTCACCAATTCAATGCAATCTCTCTTTGAAACAGTTTTTCCCAAGCCTCTTCCTGTTGGGTAAAGCACCTTGGATGAAAAGCAGCTTCTTCTAAACTAATGTACAGCCACAACAAAACTGCAGTGACTATGGGGAGGGGAATCTGTTGGTTGATACAATATCAAATTAGTAGAAATAGTTGGTTTGAACATTGTGTAAAGTGAGGTTCACTAAACAAAGTTTAAAAGGTAAAGGTAGTCCCCTGTGCAAGCACCGGGTCATTATTGGCCCATGGGGTGATGTCACATCACCATGTTTACTAGGCAGACTATGTTTATGGGGTGGTTTCCCTTCCCCAGTCATCTTCCCTTTACCCCCAGCAAGCTGGGTACTCATTTTACCGACCTCGGAAGGATGGAAGACTGAGCCAACCTTGAGGCAGTTACCTGAAACGAACATCCGTCGGGATTGAACTCAGGTCATGAGTAGATTTTTGACTGTGGCACTGCAGCTTACCACTCTGCACCATGGGGCAGTATGAAGGTGAAACTTGCTATGTTTGCTGGGGGGAAAGAAATATTGTATATCTATGGTCCTATAAAAACTCAGTTCCGGACCACAAATACAGTTATGTGTCAAGACTGTCAGTTTATGATGACTTTGGTACATAACAATTCCATAAAAATGGCTTGTACAAGTAAGCTGTACATGGTGGAACCTAAGGTTTCCTATGACAAAATTTCACTATGAGGAAACAGAAAGTAGTAGGAAAATGCAGATCAAGCCGAGAGGTACGAGAAAATCAAAATCATCCTTGTAGAATAATGATACTGATGAATGCAGAAAATGAATAGTTCAGTTATCAGTAGAGTTAAACCCTTCTGAGCCCCCTGACATCAATGGGCCTGGAAGGGTGTAACTCTGCTTAGAATTGCACTGCAAATATTTCATCATGATGTTACATGATGATGTCCCAAGGCAACAAACATCCCTCACACACATTATTTTCTGATTCTGTTTTTGCTATTGTACACATGTGTACAATAGCGCACATGTGTACAGTGTGCAGTGGTCTAGTCTGAGCTTGGGAAAGAAGGGCTTTGTTCCCTGCAAAGTTGCATTGCAAAAGGTTGGATGTGAACCTGCTGTGAAGGTTCTCCACCAGGGAGTTCTCCCTTCCATGGCATCCCATCCACTTAACCTGTGTTGAGAATAACAAGGGGGATCCAGTGGGAGCCCTGGAGGCTCAGAGAGGCAAATGAGCTGGGCACAATGGCAAAGCGACATTTTGCCAAAATGGCAGCATCAGTTCAAGCTGGAAAGGATGTCCTGCCAGGCAATGCAACAGTTTTCACAGAGCTTGCAATGATCATGGATCTTGAAATCTGACAGGGTCTTTCTAGTTGTTAAGCATACAATTGCAATTATTCATTAGTGTACGCATGGAAAATGTCACATTGTTAGGCCCTTAGAACTACATGATCCTGTACATTTTGGTTCTTCCAGAGTTCTTTAATGGTTGTGGAGCCTTGCTTGATCCTTCCCTGAGATCTTTCCCCAAAAATCTGACATCATGGACCATTAGGGAAGAAGAGCATGAATGGTTTATGCTGTCATTAAACTCTCAAAATGAAATTCTGTACAGGTATATAATTCACAAGGTTCCTGTTTGTTTTATGGAGTAAATACATGGCCCAGCTTCCCGACCCACTCTATTTATATTTCCAGTATGATCATCTATAGTCATCCATAAAGAGTTTGTTTTCTGATGGTCAAATAAGCAGCAGAGTTGGTCATAATAATAAAATGATGGAGCTTTGTAATTGGTGTGTAAATTTTATTTGGAATTTTAACTAGACATTTCAATTCGCTGGGAGAGAGTATCATTTGACTGATGTCCAGATATGCTATTTAATCAAGAAAATGCTGACAAAATGCAAGTCGTGACTTGCTGCCTTATACTGAATCAGACCCTTGGTCCATCAAAGTCAGTATTGTCTACTCAGACAGGCAGCGGCTCGCCAGAGTCTCAGGTAGAGGTCTTTCACGTCACCTACTTGCCTAGTCCCTTTAACAGGAGATGCCAGGGATGGAATCTGGGACCTTCTGCAGGCCAAGCTGATGCCCTACCACTAGCCACAACTCCAACCCACAAAATCATGAGTTTCTCCTATCACCATTCTAAAAAACGTCAAGCAAAAAATTCAGTGGATGCCTGTCAGCTCATGTTGACAATGGACAGAAATCATGATAATATTTATCCCTTTGACTTTTATTAGGCAAGCTAGCTCGAAAGACAAGAACATTTTTAGGAGAAAGCCTTAAGCTTTCTGATGTTAGAAAGGTGCTTTAGAATCCCTGATCTGATGAAGATTGACAAATGTCTGGCAGTACTGCTGAAAATCTCTTAAATGATTTTTTTTGGTTTATTTCAAAATGTTTTTATTTCAGGATTTGGCAGGTTATAGATTATACAGCAGTTATGGTATTTTACCTTGCTGTCACTGTGAAACCCCTAGCAACACTTTCTCAGTAGTAGACTAGATCACAAAAGAGAACTATCTGTGGAGAAAAGGAAAGCATCCTTTTCATGAAAAGGCACCAGTCTTCTTTATTTAAAAAAGATATGCCTTTCTTTCTCTCTGGGACCATCATGCATTTGATAATGGTAAGCAGATTAAATATATACAGAGGCCCTTTTATGCCTGCCTCTTTTGAGTGAAAGCTATTATGTTTGTAAAGCAAAGTCTCAGTGCTGGCACTCAGAGCAAGCTGCACAAACCCACTGAAAGGTTTATATCTGTACCTGTATTATTTGGATGAACTATAAAATATGGAACTTGTCCAACTACCCAATTCAGCTGCTGAAATGAGGACATCCAGGTATTCTGATATGAGACATTCTCTCCTGTTAAAACAAAATGCTTACATATTGTGCTGTTTGGGACTGTTTTCATTAGAAGAACTGGATTAACCATAGAATCCATGAAGAGACCACAAAGGGCTCCAATTTTATGATTATTTGTCTTAAGTCTGTCAGTACTTTATTCTTCCTTTAAACAGAGTACTCCTTATAGCAGAGTGAAGAAATGCACCACCCCTAATTGGTGACAGTGAACCACAATCCACTCTGGTGTTGTTAGATTAACTCAAACAGTGTATTTCTAAGGAGAGTTACTCCAGTCTAAGCCCATTCATTTAAATGGGCTTAGACTGGAGTAACTCTCCTTAGGAATGCACTGTAAATCACTTTGAACCGATTGGTTGTGAAAGAAGAAGAAGGAGAAGATCTTTATATGCTGACTTTCTCTACCACTTAAGGAAGAATCAATCCGGCTTACAATCACCGTCCTTTTCCTCCCCATAACAGACACCCTACGAGGTAGGTGGGGCTGAGAGAACTCCAAGATAGCCGTGACTAGCCCAAGGTCACCCAGCTGGCTTCATGTGTAGGAGTAGGGAAACCAACCAGATTAGCGTCCGCCACTCATGTGGAGGAGTGGGGAATCAAACTGGGTTCTCCAGATTAAGAGTCCTCTGCTCCAAACCAAACCACCCCTCTTAACCACTACACCACGCTGGCACTAGAGAGCTTAACAGCTTCACAGGTATTATAGTACAACATAGCTGAAGCAAAATGAACTAGAATATTGTACTGTGTGTATGTGTATGTAAAATCAATTTACCCTGGGGCCTCCAAAATTACTCATGCTCACAGTTCACACTATACCAAGGGTGTCGAACTCATTTGTTACAAGGGCCAGATACTACATAAATACCACTTGGCCAGGCCATGTCTTGCCAGCCTGGATTGGGAGTGGGGTGGGGGTTGTCTCGGCTGGCGAGCCATCAGCGGGCTCACCAGCTTAGATACAGGAGTGTGTGGCTGCTTCAGCTGGGAAGACTGCAGCAGACTAACCAGCCCAGATTGGGACTGGGGAGTAGCTGCTGTGAAGACAGAGACCCTGCCATGTATCAGTAGAGTAACCAAAAAAATCTGGGTTAGGTCAGTAAACTCAAACCTTGAAGCTTTATTAATACAAACATTAAAAAAAAGATTCAAATACAAGTTACATAGTCAGTAGGCAAGTGGCAATAATAAAACAATCTAGCTGGCTACATAATACTTACTAAGATGTTACACGATAAACTGGATCTTAAAAGCTAAAAAGATGTTATTCCAAAAGACAGAGTGACATGTTGAAATCAAAGTGTAGAAAGAGCTATACACTATAAGGAGTAAGGAAACTTAAGGAAAAACGGTCCCAGGTCAGTTAACTTCTAACTCCCAATCAAGGTGGACTTTTGGGAGAAGTCTCTAGATGCTTCAAACCAATCCAAACGAGAACGATGTTCTTGGAGGAAAAGAGTGATCTCACCCCTCCCATCTTCCCACAGATGTTGTGGTTCAACTAGGATGGTATGAGCTGGCGACATTGATAGCTCAGCTCGCTAGTGTAACAAGTTGCAGGGTATTGTTTGTGAGAACAGAATGAGCTAGGCCTGTAGAAAATCACTGAGTGCTCAATCTTAGACACACACAATGGAGAACAGTGAGGCAGCAAAGAACAAAATGGTTCTTCCAGCTTGACGGCTGCCTCAGCTGGTGACCCCACAGTGGGCTTGCCAGCCCCAATCGCGAGTGAGGGAGTGGCTGCCATGGCTGGCTTGCACAACAGGTAAGAGCTCTCAAGTATCAAGTGTTTACAGCTACTTGGGGTTTAGGGGTGCCAACCTCCGGGTTGTGTCAGACAACAAGTTAGCCTGCTGTAAGCGTAGTAAACCCAAGCAACAGCAGTGAGGACAAAATACAACGTCAATATGCAAAAAGGTGTGAATTACATTCAAAGTGCTATAGAAACAATCATAAACAAAGCAACGTGATACATAACAAATGAATACTTGTATACTGGAAAGTACAGTGAAAGTCCAAGAATAACGTCCAAGCCAGGAAATATTCCTTGAGATGGAGAAGAAGATCCTTAACTGGTCTCCCTGGAGTAGAACGATGGCTGATATCAAAGTATTGCCATAGCTATTTGCTTGGACACTGTGGTTCCTGAGCCCGTGGTGGAAATACAATTGGGAATAGGGTACAAGGATCCGGTATTCTCCTGTTTCGATTTTGATAAATCTTCTTCAGGAAACAACACGGACTGCTATGTAGCAAGTTCACATGCCGGTCTGAGATATTCTCTCCCTGTGGTGGCTGGAGATCTCCCACTATTGCAAGTGATCTCCAAGCAACAGAGATCAGTTGCCCTGGAGAAAATGGCCACTTTGGAAGTTGGACTCTATGACATTACATCCCATTGAAGTCCCTCCCCTCCCCAAACCCTGCCCTCCTCAGGCTTCACCTCCAAAATCTCCAGTATTTCCCAGGCTGGAGCTGGCAACCCTGTTGAGGTTAGAAGTTCCTCATGAAATGCAAACCAATCACCCAGTGCTGTATTGGTGCAGTCTCAGCAAAAGTAATAATTTATCATGGCAAATGATGGAGAGTTGGGGACTGAAATCTATTTTGTTCAAAGATGGAGGCTGAAACTGGGCCAAATCCAGGGACAAAAATGTACTGGCATAACGTAATACATGAAGTAACAGGATACTTCAGAGCCTTCTGAGTTGGGGTGAGCCCCCACTTCATGCACTGCAAAACTGTTGGTAACTGCAACAAAACCAGTAGCAAAATGCATGTTTTTGTGATGTGGAACTAAATGATCAGCATGAACTTGGAACTCAAAACTTTGAAAAACATTAATGCACATTGATATGGAAAGTGTTCCTTTTGTGTCAGATATAGATAGGAAAGATCATTCCAGTGAACCACAGAATCAGAAAATGAAAAGTTAAAGTATCAATTTTGATATCATGCAATTTAAAGGCCGCATTTTAGCAGCTGTATGCTCACATCAAAATATTGCCAGTGTGGTAAAGACACTATTGCTGGAAGGACTGATCTGTTGCTCTCATGGGGGTTGCAATAAATTGCCATGGATCAGTAAGTCTAGAAATGAATAGGTAAAAGAGCACTGGAGTCTTTTTAATCCATTTTAGACCTAACCATCTCTAAGGCTTTTTTTTTTTTACAGTATTACAGAAACAATCAACCACTTCCCTGTACAAATTGTCTTGTGTGTTTTACATGCAGGTTCTGAACTCTCTGTTCAGCATCTCCCTTCAAGTCTAATTCACAGAACTGACATTTGTAAATTTACGATCCAAATTGCAGATCATTCTGAGCTGTGTGCATGGGTTAGGTTGATATCTCACTTTAAATGAGATTGAAATAGTAATCCTTAGTTTCCCTTGCCTTATACAGAGGAAATGAAATTGTACTTCTCCTGGCATGGCATACCCTTTAGTATGAAATTGGATATTTACAGGATCAGATTGGAGATATAGACTGATACTTCTGCAAAGAGAGTAACTGTAACCTGAACACAATGCTAACTTAATTACGTGATCTCTCAGCTGAGTTTTTGAGCAATACTGAACTATGCTATTCCTAAAGTTCCAACCGAATTGAAAACTCTGCACTCTTATTGGGCCATTGGCATCAATTATTGCTGTTAAAAACTTTAGAAAAAAGATGTATAGATCTGATTTACAAATAATTAAAAAGGCCAGTAAATAAAGGGTTGGATCCAACCAGGTTTTCCACTGCTGTTATAAAGAGAAGAGGGTTTCCCTTTGAACACAAAAAGACCATGCTAAGGATTGTGGGATCTGCATGGACAAAAGCTGTATGGGACAGAGACTGTAGTAAGAAGGAGAATGAGATAACATTGATTGGGAAAGCTGGGTAGATCCAATGTGTATATTTAAAATATCCCCAAATAAAAGTTATAAGCAATTGGAGGTCAGGAAGGAAAAAATACATAGGTTTCTTAATATTCCTGTCATTGGGAAATATTACACTTTATTTTAAGGGTACATTATTAAAAAATAAGCTTTCTAGCATGTATGAGTAAATGTTACTTCTTTCTATGACACATCATCACACATTGGGCTGTCGATTCGGCTATTTCTGAACTGGAAATCAGCCGAATCAACATTGATTCGGAGGTTTCCAGTTCAGATATAGCCGAAGTCAAAAATGGCTGGGAAATGCCGACGCCGAATTCCCGGCTTCGGCATTCCCCGCCTTCCTTTTTAAAGACCCTCCTTCTTTTTAAAGACCAGCCCGCCCGCCTTCTCGGGACTCCCAGGAAGGCAGGAGGGTGGCTCTTTAAAAAGATCCGCACTGCTAGGCTTGGCAGCGTGGATCTTTTTAAAGACCCACCCGCCCGCCTTCTCGGGACTCCCAGGAACGCGGGCAGGTGTCAACTCCTGACATTTTTCTGCATCCTTAAAATACGTCCAATAAATAGAGAAGGTTTTTTTGGAACCACTCCATGAAAGCTATGATCATCACACCGCTTCTCAATATTCATGGAGAAATGTGAACAGATGTTACTTGCATCACAAAACATCTGGCCTGGCTAGGGTGGCCATGGTTCAGAGACTCCTTTAGGAACAAGGAAACAAAAAGGTGAACAATGTGAGTATGTTTCTTCAACACAAATGTTCTTGTTTTAAAATCTGAAAGCTGTGTTCTCTCTGTTTGCTTAAGTGGGAATGCTTCTCATCAAGCACTTGAATTGTTCTGTTGCAAATATATTGCATATACATGAGCTCACACTGCTTTCCCACAGCTGCTCTCATTCCTTCACCTGTCTGCTGTCCAGCCAATCTACCCCAAAGAGGAAAAAAAACCTTTATGGTTTTTGTGTGGAACTCCCTGCCCCAGGATGTGGGGATGGCTGCCAACTTGGAAAGCTTTAAGAGAGGAGTGGACATGTTCATGGAGGAGAGGGGTATTCATGGCTACTAGTCAAAATGGATAGTAGTCATGATGCATACCTATTCTCTCCAGGATCAAAGGAGCATGTGTATTATCATAGGTGCTGTGGAACACAGGCAGGATGGTGCTGCTGCAGTCGTCTTGTTTGGGGCTTCCTAGAGGCACCTGGTTGGCCACTGTGTGAACAGACTGCTGGACTTGATGGGCCTCGGTCTGATCCAGCAAGGCTTTTCTTATATTCTTATGTGTTTCTAGTGAAGACTACTGGTGAAAGTTAAAGCAGAAAATGCCATAGAAAGAGTACAGCTGAACATCAAAGAAGACAAAAGCAATGACTACTGGGGAATTGCTCACCTTTAAGGTTGACAATGAGGAAACTGACATTGTTTAAGATTTTCTATTCCTTGGCTCCATCATCAACCAAAAGGGAGATCGCAACCAAGAAATCAGAAGATTGAGGCTGGGAAGGGCTGCCATGAGGGAGCTAGAAAAGATTCTTAAGTGTAAGGATGTGTCACTGGCTAGGATGGCAGTGTAAATTGCATTAAATATTCCTTTCAGTGGCTTAACCTCTGGTTTGTTTGAGCTAAGTGGTAGTCCTCAACATTTTATTGATGTTCATTAACAGTTTCTTATACCCCATATTTACTTTAAAAAAAATAATCTTCCACTTAGGAGGGAGAGTTCACAATGGAGGCAATTCTGTGTTGTGCTAATGCATGAAGTCATTTCCAGTGTGAAATCAGAAGTGATGTCATCATGTTAGTGTGACTCTCTAAGAGTCACTCAAAACTCTATAGTTTAACCATAGAGTTTTGAGTAAATCATAGAGTGTCACTCCAACACAATTATGTCACTTCCAGTTTCATGCCAGAAGTGACACGGTGCATTGGTGTGCCACTGAATAGCTTGTCTCCACCCTTCAAATTATCCTACCAGGAAGCCAGTTTGGCAGGCAACCCTACTTCCAGTTTGCTTTAGGTCTACTTGGCTCACCCATATTGGAGACAAAGATGCCAGGAGGGCACCTATTTGGTTGACTCTCTTCCATAGCATTGTTTCTATCAGTCTTCTACTGCCTTCTGCAACTAGAAGGAATTAACATGCTTCTGTCCTGTACTTGACTTCTTTGTGTGGGCAACCTATAGTAGCCTGCAGTCAAACCATGGTTTTTCAAGGCCTTCTCCAGCTACAGGCCCAAGAAAACTGACTCCCATCCCTGGTATCTCAAATAAGGTTATCTCAGGCCTTCTCTTTCCTCCTTACTGCCGAGCACTGTGAAAGTACATATTCAGTGGTTTAAGATTGTACTGGTGTGCCTGGTTTTGTCATGAGTTGGAGAAGATGTTGTGGGAACCACGTGGAGCAGCATTCTGCTGCTACAGCAAGAGTTATGCAAGCAGTATTATAGTGTATTATCTTAGTGTAGGTGGGCTCTGAGAAAACAGAATGATAAACTCCAAGGACATCTCTACCTTTCTTAGATAATGCCTTTCCCAGAAATAGATAAACTTGAAGGCAAAGAAGATTCTCGTATGATCACACAGCTTTCAGTGCATGATATATCAAAGTACTTACATGGAAGTTATAATACATGGTTTTGTTATGACTTATATTTTACAATTCCTTTTATACTCATCTAGAAATAAAAGCTAAAATGCCACAGTCTCAAAGTTCAGTCAAAAGTTTCACGGTGTAGTCCTATTTCAATGGATTTAGACTGGTGTAACTCTACATAGAATGGCATTATCAGGGCTGCCAAAGAATATAGAAGCAATCAGTTAAAAAGAAAACCCAACCAAATGTCCAGACGAGAACATAATGCATGGCTGAAGATGGTGGTCTCTATAAATCTGATGGAAGGAAGTGACTGATTCTTTGCATTGGCAGTTGAAGTAAGCAGACCAATATGTTACAGCGGGCAACGTTATGGATCCCCTATTGTAGATGGAACTTGCAAAAGGGTATCCTTCCATGTGTCCCTCAAGGAATGCTTTATTTTGGACACCTCCTCCCAAAAAAGAAGGTTCTGGGCTACTTCAAGACACTGTCCAATGAATTAAATTTTCAGCCAAGAAAAATAATTAGCAGGTGCCTGGAGGGGAGGACAGGTTGAGATTTCCTGCCTGAGGCAATGTTAAACAAATTTGAAAAGAGGACAAGACTTAAAAAAAAAACAACCCTCTAGCTCTGTATTGCTTACTTTGAAAGGACATAGGAATTTTGCTGAAGTAACCAGCATCCTGCAGTTTCCTCCGAACTAAGTGCAGTCATCATGTGGCCAGGTGAGGAAGCAAGAATAATGTTGTATCATATTAAGGGAGGCCCAGGTGTTCATTTACTTCTCAGTAGTTGATCATTTTGCAATAGAGATTTTTGACAGGCCATCAGGAGGAAAATGAGATAGGCACTCTGTGGAACAATTAAGTCTCAATGAAACAGGCTGAAGGGAGTTTTTTCAAACGAGGAAGCTGGCCATTGGAAAAGAGGTTCTTGAGATTAACTCACCTCATTATAATAAGGTTAGATCAATATGGAAGCATGGGGTATAAAGCCTTTGCTCTGTGAACGATCATGTAAGTCACTCTTCAAATCTTAGTAGTAAACATGCATGAGAGGAATGTCTGAATGTTGTATTTTCTTTCTTGCATGATGCAGTTTTAGTCTCATATGAGAAGACCGAAAATGACAAGGGATTAATATTTAAGCATCTGCATGTTAAAATTAAACCCCATATTTCAGAAAAAAAGCCTCCTAAGACAGTTAAGTAAAAAATATAGATGATATGTGGTGGGAAGGTGTAAAGAGTGGTCTAAGATAAACCAAGGAACTGCCTGCCTGCATTCAATTTACACCCCATAGAATAGTAAGTATATTGGATTTGAATTGGGGAGGGTGTGAGACGCTGAAACGAAAGTACATGTCCATCATGAACATTTTTGGATTACCAATCACGATTTATTCTACTTATTTACTTTGTAGAGTTCCATTCAACTACAGGGATGAAGAACGTTTTCATGCAATCGCAAGATCTGTTTTCTTGAATCACAGAAAGCAAAACAAGTATAGCATTTCAAAAGTCATAGTTTGCAGAAGGGAGGTGCCCCACTGCTCAGTCCTTAAACCCATGGATTGTCTCACTTGATAGGATAAATGGAATTAACAAACAAGATCCCTTTAGCTTAACATTTCCACTAAGAAAATACTAGGGCAGGGGCATTAGGGGAGGGGCCATGGCTCAGTGGTAGAGCATCTGCTTTGCATGCAGAAGGTCCCAGCTTCAATCTACGGCATCTTCAGTTAAAGGGATTAGGCAAGAAGGTGATGTGAAAGACCTCTCTGCCTGAGACCCTGGAGAGCTGCTGCTGGTCTGAGTAGACAATACTGACTTTGATGGACCAAGGGTCTGATTCAGTATAAGGCAGCTTTATGTGTTCATGTGTCCTGGCCATCAGGAAAAGTCCTGGTGGGGCAAGGGTTTGGCTCCTCTGCTAGGACCACTCAGGGCCAAGTGAGGAGTGGATGTGAGCCAGCAGTCTGAGCCCCACATGGGGAAGGTGCAAGCCATCAGTGTTGCTCTTCTTCCCCTCTTTTCTTTGTTGGGCAGGCAGGGATGGGGTAGACTGTTTTCCAGGGCCTTTTTTTGCCTTCCAGTCTGCCCTGTACTAGGAGAAGTTGCTCTGGGAAAGAAATAGGTCATGTTCTATATTTTTTAAAGAGAATTATTTTTGCCATCAAGTCACAGCTGACTTAACGGCGGCCCCATAGAGTTTTCAAGGCAAGAGACTTTCAGAGGTCGTTTGCCATTGCCTGCTTCTGCGTCATGCCCCTGGTATTCCTTGGAGGTCTCCTATCCAAATGCTTGCCAGGGTTGAGGCTGAGGATGTGTGACTGGCCCAAGTTCACCCAGCAACTTTCCATGGCAGAGTGGGGATTCGAACCAGGGTTTCCTAGATTCTAGTCTGACAGACACTTTAACCACTACACCATGCTGGCTCTCTAAAGAGAAAATAACATGGTCATATTCTATCCAGGTGATTCAGTTTTCACCAAGAGTTGAGAGACTGCAAAACAAGATGAGAAAGTATAATTTGTCCGAGGAAGAGAAAGCTGGCAATAGAAGGAAATGTCAATCCCTTCTCATATCTAAAGAAGATAGTTCCAACGCAGAAAAGATTTTAAAACAAACGTTTCAGTTCAGTCTGTGGATGTGGATAGGGCATAAGTAAACAGGAGCAACAGCTAACTATCTTGAGTACAACAATTACAACAAATTAAATAAACATCATAAAACAGAGAAGCAAAAATGACAGCTTTATGAGCAACAAATGAAGTTGGTAAAGCGGTGCCAAGGTTGAGGTGGGCACTGGAGGAGGGGAGCTTGCAAATAATGGCTTGCTTACAGCACTTCACCTCAGGGTAAATGCAAGGAAGGTGACAGATGGTGTTTAGAAGTGATATAAAAAGGGGGGAAACAGCCTTATGACTAGAGTTTGGCATAGCTAGGAAACAATAATAAGGAATTTTATGAACGACAGCTAAGGATGCCAAGTTCCAGGTGGTGGCGGGCAAACCCCCGCCAATCCACCTGGCTGCCCGCTGACCAGCTGAGGGTCGGCAGGCAATCTGTGCAGGCAGGGACAGGTCACTTCCGGTTCACATCCAGAAGTGCTGAATTGCAAAGGGCCGGTTTCCACTCAAACTCCTGTTGCGATGCGGCACTTCTGGGTGTAAAACGAATCACAAGGGGCCATTTGAGTGGAAAACAGCCCCTTGTGGTGCATTTTACACCCGGAAGTGCCGCATCGCAACAGGCCTTTACCACTCAAACTGGGAGTTTGAGTGGAAACTGGCCCTTTGCAATGCAGCACTTCCCGGTGTAAACTGGAAGTGCTGAAACACTTCGGGGTGCGTGCGACCTCCCCACCTCCACTCCAAAAACCTCCCACCGAAGAAGAGGAGGGACCTGTTAAGCCTAACTACAGTGTCTAATGTAGTCAATGCACAGGTTGCTCTCAAGGCTGACCCTGCCTCGGTGTGGTAATGTAACCAAGCTTATGCTGAGTTTGATTCAGGTCACTCCCCAGTAACACACACCATGAAGCAGAAAAGGCTTTACTGAAGAAATTCAAGACAAGGTTTTAAAAACAGATCAAAAGTCCTAATGCACACAAACAACAAAGATAAATTATCTACCTACTCAATTCTCACATTAGAGGCACTGGTCCTTAAAGCTAAAGTATGGTGTTCCCGGGCAAACTGTGAGTATCTTTCAGCAGCACGGGTGGGGTAAGCAGGATACATTCTCTTCCGTCATAGGCTATATTTCATAGGAAACACCACCCATAACCTCCTGACCTTCTCCAACCAATCACAGGGCTGTCTCCAAAGAATATTCTGGACAGGAGCAAGCTTCCCCCTCCCTCACCAGATTCACAGCTGAACTGATGACCTTGGCTAGTACCCATGAAAAAAAGATACAAAGTACTAGAGGTATGGAACAATAATTCAAAAGGAAACAAAAATTGCCAAAGTGTACATAATTCAAAAGTTTACAAAAAGTGAAAATACAAAGGATTATTATTATGATTCACAGAACTGCATAGTTGCATCATAAGATATCCAAAATTCAGCAAATCTCAGTTGCAGTTCAAATATCAGTAACATACACCATGTGGCAATTCCATGTGAATTCTCACACATACAATTCTTATCGACCTTTGAGTAGGAGCCAAGATGTTTTATTTCTTTTGAGGTTATACTGTTCTGCATATTTATGAACGTGCCTTTGAAATTCTGGCTCCTAAAGCAATTGGTACAAGGTTCCGGACTGATGAAGATCCAAAACAGGAACTAAGCTGGCATCCTATCTTGTTTTTGTTGTGTGCTTTTTCCATTCTGTATTATCACTTTTTGTAAACTTCTGAATTATGTAAACTTTGATAGTTTGTATTTCTTCTTTGAATTATTGTTCCAGACCTCTGGTACTTTGTACCTTTTTTCCTGGTTTTTCAGAGGTTTCTTTTTTTTCCTCTCTTGGCTAGCAACCGTCAGTCTGTGGGAGCAACTGACTCCTGCAGAGAAATTGGAGTACAGAGGAATGAAAGTTTAGCAGGAATTTACCTCTAAGATGGCTTCTCTCTTGACAGTTGGCCAATGAAAGGAATTCCTTAAGGGATGACATGGAATAAAAATAAAGGGAAGTCTTGTGATGCCTTAAAGAACATCCTAGTATAAGCTCTGACAAGATCCCACTTCATCACACGCATGGGGTAGTGCCTGACTTGACAGAAAGATAGATTATGAAGAACAAAAAACCTTTGTAAACAGCAGGATCAAAGGGCTATGAATTGCAGCAAGTACAAGGTACAATATAAATATGCAAAATGCAAATATAATTAAGAAAAATACAAAGAAACAATAATAGAAATTGGTGATAATGCTTTACCTTAGTTTTGCTAAGCTGTGTTATTGTCCTTTTGAGATGCTCTCAAACGTTCTCATGAATTCTAATTCAGCAGTTTCACTCTATTTCTACATGGCAGATTTATGTCTAATTTATTCTGTCACAGAGTGGCTGATCTGTTTCTCTTGTACAGAAAGCAGAAGGGCATTGCTGGTGCATAATGGTATAGATCACACTGAAGGATGAGAAAGTGGATGAACTCAAGATGATATGGCTAAAGTTATGAGATCCGTCAGGAGTGGTTTCTGAGTGGCTATGAAAACAGAGTTAGCACATGGGTTTGTAGTGAGATCCTTTTAAAGTGACTATTGCTGTAAGAAGATTATTTAGTTTGGGGGATGTCTGTAAGTATGGAAAGGAACTACCATCCAAGGCCTGCAGAAGATAAATATCATCATCCAGGAGTGGACTGATGATGTGCTGGACTGGATTGAGCTGGGAGATGCAGGTGACAATCAGTGATGTTCTCTTGTTATCTGTTTAGAGCCTGTCCTCCAGTAGGCTGTTTCTGGATACGAGTCTAGCTTTGTCAATCCATTTCTTCACTTTGTTGGTTGGATGTTGAAATCACAGAATCATAGAGTTGGAAGGGGCTACATAGGCCATCTAGTCCAACCTCTTGCTCAACGCAGGATCAGTCTCGAGCATCCCTGACAAGATGCTCAACCCTGACAAAATACAATGTCTGATATAAATCCTTCAGGTGTGAATCCCCATCATACAGAAAGGGCACACATATGCACTCGGTGTGGGGGCAGAATAGGGCTGTCGATTCGGTTCGGCCCGAACTGAAAATCAACCGAATTTTCCTCGATTCGGCGCTTTTCTGTTCGGACGGATCCGAACTCCAAAATGGAAGAAATCCGGGAGGCCGAAGTCTTCATGTTCGGCAAGTTCAGCGAGTAAATTCAGTGAATTCGGTGGTTCGGCGGAGACATATGCGCAGGAGCTGATCCGCCCGTTGGCAATCTGCTTTCTCCCGCGGCCAATGGTAGCCCAGCAGATTCTTCTCATGGCCAATCAGAGCATTGATTTGAAGTTTTGAACTGGCCAAGATAAAGTTAAAAATGCCCGCCCATCCCTCCCTTCCCCACTGTCTTCCATTTTGGTGGCGAGAGATCCAGCCAACAGAATTGGTGCGGTTGAGAGATCCACCCGAGTTCATCAGTTGGAGCTGGTTTGAGGGTGTTTTGTGGTGTTTGTGTTGTGCGGGTGGTTGGTTTGCTTGGGGTTCCACAGTCCAGGCCCCCCCCCCCGGTTGGCTTGAGAAGGGCGAGCGGTCTCCGTGCGGAGGTGCGAGGAGGACCCTCTCGCCTCCGGGGCTCCTGCGTTCCCATCCCACCCCCCACCCCCCGGTGCTTGGGTGCCACTTGAGTTCATCCAGTGCTTTTGGCTTTTGGTTGTCTTGTGGTCTTTGAGTTGTGCGGGTGGTTGCTTTGCTTGGGGTTCCACGGTCCGCCCTAGCCCTCCCCCCCAGGTTGGCTTGAGAAGGGCAAGCGGTCTCCATGCGGAGGTGCGAGGAGGATTACTTCCTCCAGCCCGCGGAACTGCCATGGGTGCAATGCTTATATTTCGCGCTTCACCCCGGCATGCAGTTTGTGAATTGCATGGGCTCTCTCAGTCCAATGTATTGCATTGCATCATTTGCTTGAATGTGCAAATGCAGCCGAGCCGAGTCAGGGACGGTCTATGCTTTGCGATGGGCAATTGGGGGAGGGCTTCCAGGATCCATATCTCGCCTCCCTAGGACCCCATCATCACCAAAATTGGCGGTCCTTTCAATAAGGGTCACAAGAAGCAATGATGAAAGTTTTGAACGTCCAGCTCTAAACCCCCCCCCCGTAGCCGCGGGAGGCCAAGAGTGATTGTTTAAAATTTAAATGGCAATATTCGGCCGAATATTTTGCCGAACTTTAATTTCTCGCCGAATTTAACGGATCCGAATCAGGGGAGTTCGGACTTCGGCGTGTACCGAATCCAGACGGGCCGAATTCGGCCGAATCCGAACTATACCGAATTTTTTTATTTTCAACAGCCCTAGGGCAGAATGTCATTTTTAACAGCAAAGGAGTCATGGGTAAGAACTATCACCCTCCTTGCAACTTACTTCACTGTAGCTGCTTTCTGCTGGTTCTTTTCTTCCAGTTGAGCACATTTTCACTATAAGAGGTCAGCTAATGACAAAATGTAAGTGCATAATTAGGAATTAAAACCAATTAAATTCAGTGGCGTTTGCTTTTAAACAAGCACAAATAGGACTGGGCTGCCACCCTAAGCTCTCTTGCTTGGAAGTAACTCCTACTCATGCACTAAACATTTAAAGATGAAATACAATTGATGCATAAGAAGGGAAGGTGGCATGGCGTAGTCTCATCTTGTTAGATCTTAGAGGTTAAGCGGGGTTGGTACTTGGATGGGAGACTAACAAGAAAAGCTTTGCAGAGGAAGGCAATCAATGGCAAACCACCTCTGCTTCTCACTTGCCTTGAAATTCCCTCCGCTGGGGTTGCCGTAAGTTGGCTGTAACTTGAGGCACTTTACACACACATAAGATCATTTACTTCTTAACTTTTCGTATTCATAAAAGTGGCACAATAAACCTTATCAACTCCATGAACTAGCCCGAAGAGCACAGCTAAAGAGAGTTCTCGAGCCTTGGGATTCATCTAATCAACATCAGGGGAGTTTCTGATCTGACTAAGACCAAATTTAGACAGGTTTCCTTTAAATGCTCCCTTCTGGTCTCAGGTCTGAGAGCACTTTCAGTTTCTGCTTCAAGTTGGCTAGGAGTACCATCCTTCAATGGGCTAATAAGGGTGTAATGCTACTTAGGATTATACTGTAATCAGAGGGTTTAAAAAATAAAATTTATTGAAGAACAATAACAAAAACAATAAACAGTAACAGCAACTAAAAGAAGCAGAAAAATGTCAACCTTCATGATTTAAAATACAATATATATATATATAACAGGATTCTTATGTTATAGCTTATTTCTTTGTAATCAGAGGTATTGATAACTATGATGGTTTAGTGTTCAGAGAAACAGGTGAATTTACCCTCTCCCTTATAGCTTTGCCTTCAATATGGGTGAGCTAAGATTTTGTGTGTGTGTGTGTGTGTATGTGTGTGTTCTTTGTAGGTCACCTTTCGTAATTTGCACTCTACACTGCTGAATCAAAGTGATTTCTAGAGCTATTGGTCTCTTAGACAGGTTGCATTCAACGGTCTCTTAAGGTACATTTTATATTAATAAGAGCAGTCTGAAATGATTACTTCCTCACCATATCCAATTTTTCTTTGTTTCTTTCAGAAGCAACTGAGGAACATGTTGTGAATAGCAAGTGGTAGCAGGTGAATTATCTGAGGACTACTTGACATGAAAAAAGAAATTCAAAGGTCACAGGACACTAAATATTAACATTCAGTAGATATTTGAGAACCTAGAGAGGGAGCAGTTTATGAGAAGTTAGCTCAAATGACTCCACAAAAAATGAGCTATCTATATGTTTCTCCACATATTTTAAGATACACACACACACTTGCCTATTTATAAGGATCAGTGCATTTCTCCCATTCCCTTTTACTGTCAATCTTCACTCTTGAACATTTCTCGGAATAGAAAATTTCTAAAATTAATTTCTGAATTAGGATTCACACACAGTTTGCTGCACCTTCCAGTCTCTTAATTTCATTATCCAGAGCACATGTAGATAATTCATGAGTCACATTAGAGAAATGTATATGAATAGCCACAGTTTGGAAAATTATTTTTACAGTCCAGTTCTATACTTCATATTATAGCAGCAATAACTATCCTACCATAACTATCCCAGAAACTGATGGTGCAGCGAAACCTCTTATTCTCCCAGCTTTATTAGTTCGGCCCAGTTCTGGTTTTAGATGGAAAGATGAGTGAGTGGCTGTATTACCCATGGTTTGGTAAAGAATTGATTCCAATAGGCAAGTGTTGGGGGAAACAAAGTATGCAGTTTTATTAAACAAAAAATACACCCTTTTACCCAAGCTAAGTAAACTTTTAACAAAAATACCCTTTTATCCAGGCTGAATATGGAGATGGGAAGTTGTCTCCTGGGAGGCAAGCAAGCCGCTTCTTCTCTGGCAGCCGTCCTGATGCTCCAGACGCCCTCCTGCTGGCAGGCTGGCTGGCCGGCCTGCTGGCTCATCTGAAGCCCTCCCCTTCTTTTAACAGAGTGAAAACTAACCGTTTTCCCCCATCACCAGGTGCTCATCATTTACAGTGCTGTGTGCAAGTTAATGACCTGAGATTGCTCTCACATGGGGAAGGGCTGCATTGACCACCATCTACCTCCTCGTAGTACAATGGTCTTCCGCAGTTTCCACTACAGTGGCAGAGTTGGAGATTATGTGGGGAAAGCCTGCAGCTACAGGGAACACGTGGAGGTAAAGCTATTTGATGTGACAGGACCAGGTCCCAATATACTTGACATCACTAGACTCCACCCATGGTGTCACCAGGCTCCACCCAGTGAGTTTCAGGGGTTTGGAGAATGTGGACATGGTACCCCTGTCCCATGTCAGTGCTCCTTCACTATAAATTCCTGGTTGTGGGCCTCTATGGGGCCAATAGTTGACATGAGAAGAAACAGCCCCTTGCTCCTTCTCTTAAAGTCTGAGAATGGCTGGCATGGCTGAACAGTGAAAGAGGATATTAGATAAAAGCCTCAACCCATTGTCTGTCACAGCAGTGAAAATACAGGCACATTCCATGTAGATATTATTAAGAAAAGGGTTGAGAATCTATCTTCGTTGTCATCTTTTAACACTTGGCCGTTGTTAACAATGGTTTTTACTAGGGGCCTATCTCTCAAAGAAACTTGTGGAGTAGTCAGATATTTTATTTTCCTCAACTGAAGACTCAAAATACTGATTTTTTTTCTTTCTATGAAGTCCAACGTTTCATTTCGTTTCAATCATAATCTCTGTTGCTGCTATTGACTGCTCTATCGTAGCTCCCTTCAAGTAATTCAGATAAAAATGACCTTTTAAGCTCCTACTGTATTATAATTGATTTGTACAACACTTCTGCAGATAATGGACTAGAGCCAAAAGCAGACATAAGGAGCCTGGCCTGGCTGGTTGTTTCTACAAGTACTCAAAGGTCAGAACAAGAAGCACCTTGGCTTTTGACTGAACAGAGCAGAACCACCATCTTTCAGTAAACCAATGACAAACTGTTCTACATTGCTCTGTTTTTATTTTATGCATGTATTTATTTATTAAATTGCTAACCTGCCCTCCCAGGCCAAGGCCAGGCTCAGGGCGGGTAACAACAGTAAAATTCCAGTCACATACATCTCATTAAAACGTTTAAAACAATAAAATCTAACATTCACAAAATATTAAAATGGTAGATGGTGCACAATTTTTTACAGCACCTGCTGTGTCAAACAGGCAGACAGGCTAGCTCCTTAATGTAATTGTACTTAGTACCACAGACGTGGGGGGGGGGGAAATAGGAAGGCCAGAACTGAAAGCACCTGCGGCTGTCCTGTTATAGTATGGGGTAGGGCTGTGGCTCAGTGGTAGAGCACCCACTTGGCATGCAGAAGGTCCCAGGTTCAATCCCCGGCATCTCCAGTTAAAGGGACTAGGCAAGTAGGTGATGTGAAAGACCTCTTGCCTGAGATCCTAGAAAGCTGCCGCCGGTCTGAGTAGACAATACTGATTTTGATGGACCAAGGGTTTGATTCACTATAAGGCAGCTTCATGTGTTCATGTAGAGGCCTGATGGAAGAGCTATTTCTTACAGGCTGTGCGGAACTCTTTAAGGTCCCTGCTGGGCCCTGATGTTACCAGGCAGAGCATTCCATCAGGCCAGATCCAAGGCCAAAAAAGCCCTTGTTTTCATTGAGGACAGCTGCACACTCCAGGGTCTGGGAACCACCAACAGATTATTGTCCATTGATCTTAATGTCCTTCTGGGGATATACCATAAAATACCATTAAAGTGTGCAGAAATCTCAAACTTTCCCCCCTTTTCAGTATGTGCCTTCTAGTGGAGGTAATGATGGCATTCTAATAATACAAAGAATTGTGGCTGTTAGAGGATGGACCATTATAGAAAACAGTTTTCTATTGGTCCGCTGGAAGATGATGCAGCTGTTCAGATGAATGAGAACTACTTTTTGCCCAGGGCTTGCTTATTCTCTTCCAATACAATTTATGAACTGTGGACTTCCTAATCGTATTGGGCTAGCAATTAAATCTAACAATGTCTTTAATGCATACTATTATGCTCAATGAAGCAAAATCATGTCATTGCGCTTCCCTTCTAGAAGGAATCAAAAATATCCCTGTCACTAGGATTTGCCTTACCAAATTATACGCGGAAGCAACAGTATTAGTTTGGCTAAAAGATTGGATACAATTGAAAAATAATAGATTGTTGGACCTAGAAGGATTTAACAATAGATATGGATGGCATGGTTATCTATGGTATGACAAATTAAAAATACACAAGATCTTTCAGCATCATGTTATTAAATCTTCATTAATAAAAACTTGGCTAAAATATAAACATCTTTTGGAACCTACAACACCACTATGGATCTCTACACAAGAGATGCTGACATTGAAACCACTGAGACCAGCACAATTTCTTACTTATCAAGACTTATTGGTATGGAAGGATAATAAATGTGCCTTAATGGAATATAGTGAAATCAATGAACAGATTACCTGGCTCCAATACCATCAATTACAATCTGTGTTTATTCAAGATATGAGGTTGGGTTTTACAAAAGATAAATCACTTTTTCAACGAATGTTGTTAGATAACAATGAACATTTAATATCCAAGATATACAAGATGTTATTGACTCTATATACTGAACAAGACTTGGTTAAACCAACAATGATAACGTGGGCACAAACTTTGGGTCATGATATACATATGCATAAGTGGGAAAGACTTTGGTTAAAGGATATGAAATATATATATTCACAATCTATGAGAGAGAACATTTATAAAATGATGTATAGGTGGTATTTAACACCAAAGAAATTAGCCAAAATGTATGGTAATATGTCACCGAACTGTTGGAAATGTCAAAAAGAAGTGGGTTCTTTTCATCATGTTTGGTGGCTATGTGAGAAGGCTAAGAATTACTGAGACATGATTTATAATGAATTAAGGTTGATATTACAACAAAATATCCCTAAAACAACAGAAATGATGCTATTGAGTATAATACCTGATACTATAGTGAACCAGAGACCTTTTTTGATGTATGCTACTATTGCCGCCAGAATGGTATATGCTAGGAGATGGAAAATGACAGATATACCAAACAAATCGGAGTGGATTGAAAAAATGATGGAATTAGTAGAAATGGGAAAACTTACGGCGTCGGTAAATCAAAAAGATGATAATGAATTTGCAAAAGATTGGGAGGCATGGATTAATTATTGTAGAGATGAACTTAAATGTGATATTAACAAATGTATTTTGATCTAATTCAGAAAGGATGTATTGGGCATGGATGGCTTTGTTATAATTGAATTAGAAAAACAATACAAAGAGGAAAAAAATGTTAACTAAAAGATCAGAGGAGGGGGGAGGGGAAGTCAAAGAATTATACTTTTTAAAATGTGCAATGGAATGTATAATGATTATTTGGAAAAATAAAATAAAAATTTCATTAGAAAAAAAAATATCCCTGTCACTGAAAGAGTGCTTTATGCATTTCTATGAAATCCCATTTCCCTCCTATGTTTACAAAGGAGAGTTGAATGGAGCTGCTTCCTACAGTCTGTGAATATATCTGATATTGGCGCTGGAAGAAAAAATCAATGCTAATAACTGTTAAAGCTAAACAGTAGGCATGCCAAGATTTTCAATAATAATATGGTCACCAGGTGATCATACTTTGATTGAACATACTAACAGGCCTTGCAAAAATGTCCTCTTACTTTAATAGAGGCTTAATATATGGAGATGGGCAGTTTAAGTATCTGTTAGCAAAATGATCATAAGAATTGATCACAATATTATTTGGGTTAATGGGCAGACATCAAAGGCACATAGAGACATCTACATAGTAAGTGTGCAGAAATATCAAACTTTCCCTTTTCAATATGTGCCTTTTAGTGGAGGTAATGATGGCATGCTAATAATACAAAATAGTCTAATTATACAATGTGACACAACTGAATTCATTCAGATGCATCCAAACAGCTTGCAAAATAATCAGGTCCCTGATAATGAGCAGCAAGCAGGATCTAAGCCAACCTGTAAGATGTCTGAGCATAGCAACTAAACAGAATGGTTATGTATAGAAGCAGTGAACTTAAATATCCACATTAGTAATAAATAATAAAGGTGACTATAGGCTTCTGGAAGAATTTCTGTTTGCTATTGAAGTGGAAATACAGTGGTGGATTTGGTAGACTTTGATGTTTTCCAGCAAGGCAGTTCTGTGTATAGATCTAATGATTACTGTTTTATGATGTAGTCATGTCATTTCTAGATTATTCTCAATTTTGAAGCCTAAATCACATTTTCAGCTTCCTCCTGTCCCTCCTATTTTGATCAGAAACTCTGTTTTGATCTTTTCCTTCATGAAAGGCAAATTAACAATTCTTTATCATTGCATTTTCTGTTTCCTCACACTAACTCCCCTCCATAAAACATAAGCATTTTTTCATTGCAATTTGCATGTCAGTGAATCAGTATTGTATGCATGCATAATGTATACCATTTATACATATGTTATATGTACAAATGGTATACATTGTAAATATAAACATATATAGCATGCATTAAAAACCATAAAGCATGTGTACACAATAAAAACAACCCTCCAAAAAACAAAGCAAAATGTGGAGAACCAAAACAAATATAAAAAGAAACACAATAGGGAATATTTGCTCACCCCCCTCCCTGGAATTCATGATGAATGTGAGAGTAAAAGGAAATACTGCTTGTCATGTTATGCCATGAGTTAAGAAGAAGAGTTGGTTTTTATATGCCAACTTTCTCTACCACTTAAGGGAGACTCAAACCGGCTAACAATCACCTCCCCCTCCACACAACAGACACCCTGTGAGGTAGGTGGGGCTGAGAGAGCTCTAACAGAGCTGTAAATTGCCCAAAACCACCCAGCTGGCTTCGTGTGTAGGAGTGGGGAAACCAATCCAGTTCACCAGATTAGCTTCCGCCACTCATGTGGAGGAGTGGGGAATCAAACCCGGCTCTCCAGATCAGAGTCCACCACTCCAAACCACCAGTCTTAACTACTACATCACTACACCATTCCACCGTTCCTCATCTTAGGCTCAGAACTGGTCTGAGAACCTCATGATAGCTTGGTTTGTGTTGTCTTCAAGACTGAGAATATTGTTGTGAGGAGATTGATGGCATCCTGCATGCACTTCTAAGCCATTCAATGGAATTTCGCATTGCAGAATTAAGGCCTGGGCTTCCATCAACCCACACTGGGCCCCTATGATCAATTCTTCACCTAGCATTAACAAGCTGGTCTTTGGCTTCAACTTCATTAACTATTTAATCAACTGAAGCAAACTACCCTATAGTACTCCAACTCAAATGAAATTTTAGAGCGTTTCCCCTATTATAACCGACTTTCCCCTATTATAACCGACATAAGTATCCTTCTCTTTGCCTTTTGACTTTGAGTCATAAAAAACAGTCAATTGATGCTTCAGTAGTTAATACCAGGACTGGTATTTGCAAACCAAAGATTTGAAAAACAGTCCTCCAGAGATATTTTATTTTATATACATATATATAAAATATATATAGGCCTATGGTTGCTTTGAACAAGGCTGCGTGTCTCTATTAGATGGGACAACAACAACAATTTATTGGACTTTTAGGCCTCTATCCCAACAAGTCAAGCTCAGAGCAGCTTACGACATTATTATGCAGTTAAAAACCAATACAATATAAAACCAATACACAACATCAATTAAAATCAACAGCGCCGCTCATTCCTAATATCCCAACAGTAGATAAAAAAGAGGGGGAAGAAAGAGAATGGAGGCCAGCAAGGTGGGAACTGTTGCTGTCCTCAACCATATGCCTGGTGGAACAACTCTGTTTTGCAGGCCCTGTGGAATTGATTTAAGTCCCATAGGGCTCAGATCTCACTATGTTTTCAAATTGTTTACAGTGAGCACACCAATTAGGTAAATCACATTCCACCTTCCATAACGTGACCACCTGCTGCCGTAATCAGTTGTGTGATTCTTGCAATTGATAATGGGAAGAATGGGGGCATTGTTCTGCCCTTTCTTTTCCAGCCATTTCTTTGTCAAAACCCTCCCTAAACTGCTCTTCTACTGAGGGACAAAAGGATATAACATTTCTGACCCCCCTCCCAATACTGAAAATCTGCTAAGGTGAATGCATGCAATTTTGGGAACCCAAATGAGAGTAAGTAGAAAGCGGAAAAATCCTAACCCAGTTATCCACCAGGCCCGCAGTCTACAGAGTTGCTCTGCATTAAAAACCAAGCCTTAGGGAACAGAACATGGTACTATAGCATACCCCTTAATTGCTTTGCTGTGGTTAGTGGCAACTTGTCCTTTTCCAAGTTATGTGCTAATAGTCTCTTACTTGCACTGAATTCCCTACCCCTGTATTTCCTCTTGGACTCTCTGTTCAGTGTAGGTCAGAGAGTCAGAAGCAGATTTCCTCCTGAGATGCTACTTTCAGTATCACTTGCTGAGAAGGAAACAGCCCTGCAAACATTTGTAAAGCTACAGCTATGATCAAAAGCAGTGGGGGTAGCACAGAACACTAGGAATGGAATCCCTTGTCTCACAGCAGCCCTGGCTAATGTTCTGCTGCTAAAGTTTCCTGCCCTGTATTTTGCAGGTGGGGCTAGTCAGGTCTCCTCAAGTGGTAGTACCCTTAGGCTTGGCTAGCAAGGCTTGAGCATCAACAGGAGCTAGAGGCAAGGAACTGGACCAGGGACACAGGCTTACAAGTAGTAATAACTAAACCCCTTCCTTTCAACTTCAGATCTTATTATACCTAATGGACCAGTTGATTAGGCAGGCTTCCCCTCTCAGCCCAAGGCTTAAATAGGCTGAGAGGACAGCACCTCCACCTGCTCTGGAAGCAACACTGGGGACTCATCTTGTTTGGCTTAACTCGGGCCAGAATCCTGCAAAGGATTACATCCACCATGATCTGGCCCAGGAGGCAGAGCAGCATGAGCTGCCAGCCTGGCACTGCATCTTTGCTGGGCCATGTTGGCATGAGTTGTCTGCCTCTCCTGGAAATTTACACTGACAGAAGAGATGTCCATCAGCAAAGGGCAACTTTCTCACCTGTCCCCTCCCACTGCATCCCCAAATGGCCCCTGAAATGGCACTCCTGGAAGGCAGGGTTCCCACCTTCAGGAGCAGCAGGGAGGGGGAAAATCAGCAAAAACCACTCCCTTTCCTTCCATGTGAATATCTTCCACTGAACCCAAACCATGCAATGTAGGCAGTGATGGTCCAATCCATGCAATGGAGTATGCTGCAGTGCCATTGAATGGATGCTGGGAGAGGGGAGATATTCAGTGCACTTACCAGTAACCATCCTTGAGCAGGGCAGAGAGAGAAAGCTAGAGGGACTGTTCAACACAAGTGCAGCCAAGTAATGGCCTATAATGGCATGAACTGATGATGGGCTATGCATGTTGCTAAAGGCCCCTTTACATAGGGATTCTGCCCTTGGATTGCTTCTCCTTGGAGCAGTTGGAAGAATTCTGGCCTCTTGCTTGCTTGCTTGTTTGCTTGCTTTTTCAGCAATGGTGGCCTGACACTGCATTACTAGCTGCCACAGAGGTTGATACTGAATTGTGTAGCACAGCCACAAAATCCCTTTTTGTGTCAAAGGTATTTACGTATGTGACATACTTCTAAACTGGAAATGCAGGTAGAAGGGCTTATAAAAAGAGGGGCAATGGTTGGGTGGAGTGAGGTCAGTGCAATTGTGCTATGTATTGCTGAGCACACTAATCCTTCACTTTGAGCTAGGAATTCCAGTGGGGTGGCTTCCAGGTGTTGGTTGGTGCTGAATAAATCAATCCATACAAGCATTTGGTTTCATATAATTGAGACAAGTTTTGGGTTGCTAGGCCATCACCTGGCACCCTACGAGCTTTGGAGGCAGGGGAAAAAATGACATTGGGCAATGCATCAGTGCCACTTCTGGGTAAAAACCTGGATGTGACATCATCTCATTGGGTGACACTCTGGAATTCCTCAAATACTCTATGGTGCTATTGTAGAGTTTTGGGGAAATTCCAGAGTGGGCCACCTGAAGTTCTGATGTCATGTCAAGGTTCTCACCCAGAAGTGATGTCAATGCATCACACAACAACATTTCCACTGCCCACATTTCTACTGTTGGCCCAGAGAGTGTTTTTTGCTGATTTCCCCCCTCCATGTTGCTGGACTTCTAGAAGACTGCCTGCACGAAGTGGGCAAATGGTAAGCCTATACAGGTTAACTGTTATAGCCATGTTTGAACTTATTCAGTACATGCTGCAATCTGCATGTACTTCCATAAAGAAGTAACTAAATGTGTAGTCAAGATATATCCTTCCCTACAATGTTTGGGGCATACCCATGGAAAATGAATGAAAAGAAAATGCACAGCATAGATCAGACTGGAATATTCTATTCCCATTGGGGAGACACTCAGAAGCATCCCTAGCTGACACTCTTCTAGGAATTAAGAGTTTTGTAGAATGGATAGCCCAAGGTAGCATGATCTCATCATATCTCAGAAGCTAAGCAGGGTCGGCTCTGGGAGACCAACAAGGAATACCAGGGTTGCCACACAGAGGCAGGCAATGACAAACCACCTCTAAATGTCTCTTGCCTTGAAATCCCTATGGGGTCACCATAAATTGGCTGTGTCTTGATGGCAAAAAAAGAAAAAAAGAAAAAAAAAGAATGCTGAGAATAGTCTGTAAGAGATTGCTGACATTGGCTGTTGATATTTACTGGGTATGGCAGCCCTGACAGTAAATCTCTGTAAATGATTACTAGGTGACCTAAATATGCACCAGTATTTAGGTCACCTATTATCTTACCCATCCCCATGGATTTCCATTGCTATGGGTTGCATGTACAAGAAACTGATCTAGCTATGGGTTGACTTCTTTGTGTTTCGTTTGAAGAAGAGTAGGTTTTTATACCCCACTTTTCTCTACCTTAAGGAGTCTCAAAGCAGCTTCCAATCACATTCCCTTCCTCTCCCCACAACAGGCACTTCTGAGGTAGGTGGGGCTGAGAGAGTTCCGAAAAAACTATGACTGGCCCAAGGTCACCCAGCAGGATTCATGTGGAGGAGTAAGGAATCAAACTTGGTTCTCCAGATTAAAGTCCACTGCTCTTAACCAGTGCACCACATTGGCTCTTGTATCTTGTGAATACATTTCTTTATTTGAACGTATTCAATAGCATTTTAAGTTCTCTTTCTCCCCAAATTGAAGACAGCTTATTTGTTTTAAGAAACCACTGTAGTCCTTTATTACTGATCCCCTCTCCACATCCCACCCTCCAAGAAACCGTACTTGGGGAATAAGTTATTTTACAAATATAGAAATACACACTACACATATTAAATTGCTACATAAAGCTTTAATGTGTTTTTTATGAAGGCTCATTATTACGGGATAATAAATAATATGAGTCATTGGATCCTTGAAAAGTATTTGGGTATTGAAATGCTAACTGGCTTGATTCAGTTTCACAGGTATTTTGCAGGAAACCCCCCATTCTTACTTTCTAATGTTTGCAAAACAGAGACCAGAAACCAGGTGTAGAACTGGAAATCTCCTCTGATATTGCTATCAATGCTTATAACCTTGCATCAGGATGATTTATATTTTGCTATTCAGTTGCTCTTTAACTGCATTAAAAAAGTTCTCTTTTTGCTTTCTTCCTTGCTAAGCATGTTGCAGTGCAATCCTGAACAGAGTTACATTGTTAAGCCAATTGACTTCAGTCGACAGATGGGTATAACTCTGTTTAGGATTGCACCATGAGCCTGTTTTCTGAAATCAGGTCTCACACTGGCATATGTTCACGGGAATTAACATTGAATGAGTTATTTTGATCTGTTGTTATGAGGGACACAGTGCATCGGTTCCAACCAGCTTTTCCACTGCTCAAAGAAGATCCCCTTTGACCTCCAAAAGGCTTATGCAGGTCCCAGATTTGGGGATCTGCATGGACAAAAGCCATGCCTGATACAGGCGATAGTAAGGAGGAGAATTAGGTGAGATTGAGTGAAAAAGTTCACTGGATTCAACCCAATGGATGTGAATAAAGTTTGTATGGTGAAGGGCCCATTTGATGGTACAAATTACACACAACAAATGTAATGTCAGTAATGTTTGGCCTACTGCAAATCAGAAAGGGAGATTCGTTGGCTTGTTTCAAGAGTTTGCTTCATTTCATGCCTGATTTGGGTGGTTGCTTCATTTCCGTTTTGATTCATTTTAATTGTTTCTTATCAATTTCAAAGGACCATTTTCAATTCACTGTAATGTAATTCAGCTACTATGCGTCTTATTGACAATTCAGAACTATCGGTCGTATTGTGCTATGCCTGACTTCCCTGTATCTGCTTAGAAACCACCTTGTTTATATGTAAGGTAAGACACCAGGCAAGAATGGGGGTGGGGGTGGGGGAAGCTGGCACACTGTGAGCCAAATGAAACTGGTAGCCACCCAAAGCAGGCCCAAGTGTTTTGGATTACTGTGCTTGGGTTTGGAGTGAATAAGAGGAAATTTGCTTTGTTTAGGCATCCTTCTGCTGTGTCTCTGAAGCAGAAGGATTTGTTTAGGAGTTCAATTCTTTTGGACAGAAATGTGCACCCTACTTTCTTGGGGAGCCAGCATGGTGTAGTGGTTAAGAGCGGTGGTTTGGAGCTGTGGAGTCTAATCTGGAGAACCGGGTTTGATTCCCCACTCCTCTACATGAGTGGTGGAGGCTAATCTGGTGGACTGGATTTGTTTCCCTACTCCTCCACATGAAGCCATTTGGGTGACCTTGGGCTAGACACACTCTCTCAGCACCATCTACCTCATAGGGTGTCTGTTGTGGGGAGGGGAATGGAAGCTGACTGTAAGCTGGTTTGATTCTTCCTTAAGTGGTAGAGAAAGTTGACATATAAAATCCAACTGTTCTTCCATGAAAATGAACAATGGCAACTCATTTATTTCTGTGTGATATAGTATGAAAGAATCTGTCTGCCTACCCTATCCAATGGTACCCTCTGTGGGTATTTAAATTTACATTTATTGTTGAAACTATTGACAATATTGTCAACACAGAATATACAAAAGTTACAATTAAAATTGTATACAACCAGAACAGAAATGCAGCACAACAATGCAACACAGGACCACAACATTGTCATTAAGGTAATCAACTTTATTATTATTGGAGAATCTTATACCAAATCAATTAGGGGAGCATGGGTGCACCTTGACTTTGCTTCTGAGAAAAGAAACAGGTTTATTACTTCTGGAAATAAGAATATTTTTTAAAGGTGCTGGATGTGCTGCATCTTTTTCCTGGGAATACACCTGATAGTGTATGCAGTCTGATCAACCTCCATCCTTACCCAGTTCTGAAGATCCCATTAGGGGTGTGTAGAAAAATAAATACATACATACATAAATAAATTTTTTAAAAATAGTATTTTTCAGATCCGAGCTGAAAAACATTGGTATTCCTGGTTTCCCCCAGTTTTCCAGTTTTTCCTCGTTTCCCCAGTTTTTCCAGTTTCCCCCAATTGTTTTTCCCCCAGTTATCCAATATTTTCAGCTCCATTATTCCCAATGGAGAATCTTTCTGAGGGGCTGGGGGGGGGGGTTGTGTTTTTAAAGATACTTGCACCAAATTTGCAAGGAAATCCGTTCTTTCCATAACCCCCAAATTTCAAGTGAATTTGGACCAATGGGTCCAATTCTTTGAGCCTCTGAACAAAGTGTCCTCTATTCTTCCTCTGTTCTTTTTTATGGAGGAAAAATTCCTGAGAATATCTCCCCCATAGGAATACTATTGAAGTGACTTCTGGTAGAGCTTTTGGTCCGAGCGCTATTGTCTCTTGGGAGCTGCTGAGAGACACCAAGAGTCGTTAAGATTTGGGGTGCAAAAAAGCACTCCAACCCGGTTCTAAACAGTGGATCTGGAAGCAGGAATTCTCCTGCAGCCGTCAAGAGCGGTTTGACTCCCATATTCTCTGAGAGCTTTCATTAAGCCTCTCGGAGATTTGGATGTTGTCCCGCCGGCACCAAGGGGGCTACCAATGCCACGAACGACTCTTTGGATTTAGGCTTTGACCTCCTTTATCCATTAACATCAAAGAATCTATGAAAAGAACAAGATGCCTCACCTTTGGAAGTCAGAGTGAGTAAAAAGACACATTTTGCTTTTACCTTGATTGAGAAGTTTCAACGACGATAAAAATACCTACGAAAACCGTGTCTCCCTGCCCAACGTAACAAGACTCTTTAAATAAATAAACGTCATTAAATGAACCTACAAAGACCTTATCAATTTGATCAGTGAGTAGACGCAATAATTGGGACTTTTGAATGACTTTACAACTACCAATTAAATGCTTTGAGGGGAGTGAGTGAGATGAAAACTCCTCCCCCACACACACACACACTTCTGGTTCTTTCTGGTTTAATCAGTCCTCCAGCCACGTCGCTGCTTAGGACCGGAAGATAGTAAGAAGGGCTTTGTTACCATCGAAAAGACAGGACAGATCATAAGACTGGAAGTGAGTTTCCCCGGTGCAACCATCTGTCTACTTCCCTTTTTCTGACCGTTATGCTTTGAAGCGTAATTGAGGATATTTTGAAAATTACAAAGCCCATTTTCATATAAGAATCCAAGCAGATATGTCAAACAAGAGGATGGAAGATATGTTACTTAAACAAATGGACATGTTTGCAATGCAACAAGTTTTAGTCTTTAAAAAACAACAAGTGTTCTCACAACAAATTATTCAACTAGCTGGAATGATGAATACCTTATATCAATCAATCAATGGAAAACTGGACACAATTATTGAGGAGATCTATGATATGAAGACCCAAGACATGACAATGTCTATGCCAATGTAAATAAAAATCCTACTACAGAGATAATGACTGAATGCTACATGGAAGTGGAGATAAAAACCGAAAACCATGACAATGAATCAGAACGATTTAACTCCCAAGTGGTGCCTGCAAATGATCAGCTGGCAATGAGAGAAATCAACATGAGAGAATTCAATACCTCTACACTCTACTTGTCTGAGTTGCTGTTGGCAGGAGGAATATTATTATCCCAAGAAAACATTTCCTGGCAGCCAGCGATGGAGAGAGACATGATGAAGGATTTTATCAAGATGCTGCAGGAAAATTTAACAAGACGCCAATGGATACAATCATTGGGATCCTCTTTCACATTTTCAGAGGTCAGAATTGCAGCTACTACTCTGGAAAATGAAAAAAAAAACATTTTGGGAAATGAAGAAGGACTGGCAGATCTCCTCCCGAAACAAGAAAATGGCTAAGATGATGCTTAATTTAGGGGTGTAAGGGAGGCATGGTGGATTTACTCTGATGAATTTTTAAACGGGAAAATTTGTTTATGTATTGATCTAATCCCTTTACTACAGAATAATAGAATGTTATATAGAGACAATGATGATGATATTATAACCATGTAGGATTTGAAACTGCTTATAGAAGTAGTATAGATAGTTTAAAGCAAGTCTGTAACAAAGAAAATAAGGATTAGAAATTAATTTGAAATGCAAAAGTGTTAACCAGTAAAATTAGTGACTGAAGAAGATGTGGGGAAGTCATATATAGTAGATAGTATTGTATAGTATAGATAACATATTCTCAGTAATAGCAATGAGTTTTCTTTTTATAAGTAGTTACAACTGAGTATATTGTTGAGATATGTTTATTTCTGTTATATTGTGAAAAATAATAAAAATATTTTTTAAAAAAGGAATACTATTGAAGTGATTGCCATGCTAAGCCAACCAATGTAAAACACAAGAATCTGAAATCCTGTAACACCTGAGAATCTGAAACTATGTAACACACAAGAATCTAAAACCATGTAAAATGCACACATCTCAACCTATGTAAAACACAAGAATCTCAAAGTAAACTGTGAGAATCCATTCAAAAAATATGAACTCGACACAAACCAACCCCAGCAAAGAGCAATCTTTTTTAAAAATAACAAAACTCCTTGAAAGTGACAACCTTACCTAAAGCAGCATGGCAAGCCCATACCAAACCCAAGGAGACACAGAAACATAGGGGAAGAAAGGGGGGGGAGGTAAAAAAAAATCCTGGGAGCCTGCAAACATTGTCTCCTATGCTCTCAGTTAATCTGGAATATTTCTGGCCTTTTTCAGGAACCATTTTTTCAGTATCCCCCCAAAAAACCCTTGGATATATTTGGGGAAGGTGAATACACTCTAAAATACTGAAAGTATTTTTCGGATATATTTTCAGATTGGTTATACCCGAGTACACATCCCTAGATCCAATCTCTTCTACATTAAAAGCAGTGAGTGTGGCATTTTCACATCATATACCTTTCCAAGTAGCCTGCATAATACAGGCTAGCCTGATACATTTGCTTGCAGTCAGCTCTTGAGAAAGTACCAGCAATGTTTCAGACAGCTGACTTGTATGCTCACTTTGCACATATAAGAGGAAATTAAACAACTTCAACTAAGATTTGCAAACATTACTCACACACACTTTTGAACATGAAATGCTATATATAGGGGAAGGGTTGGGCTGGTTCCTTGCAGAAGCATTATGCTTAAAAGGAGGAAGAGAAAGGCATGGGGTCATTGAACAGTGTGAGTGTTTTTTCTAGGGTAATCTAATTGCAGGAACACCTGTGCTAAATAACTTTCTGCTGATCTATTTGCAGAGTGTTTAATAGTCTTTAAAAACCCTCATTTCTAAACTGTAATGGGCCAGTGCTGTTTGGGCATTAAGTTGGACAAGCCACATGGAGATTGAGGTGGAAAGTGCTGGAAAGACGTATTTACCAATCAAACACCCTACCTGAAACTTCTAGCAAGATGCTTACTCAAACACTTCCAATGGCTCTGCTAATTAATGAACTGAATATTATTGAATGCTCATGATCTTTGCAGTTGAGAGTGGATTGGTCTCTGATGTGTGTTGCTAAGAGGGATAGGTATTGGAAAAAACAATGATTCAGCATGGTGAAGTTATTTACATGGCTGCAGGCCGGTCATTTTTACCTCCTTTATCACTTTCTTCTTAATTGCAGAACTTTTCTTTCCAGGTAGAATTTGGGCAGCATGGAATGCTCACTGAAAATCCAGTCCTTAGGTATGTGTGTTGCTTTGCTGGTGGGGAAAAACACACGCCAATAATTGCCATTTAAGTCTCCATTCTTTGCACACTGCAAATGCATAAACAGCAATATTACAGTGAGCTTTTAAAGAAACCTTCAGCCTTGGTAAACATTACTAAATAACTATAAAAGTGTTTATTGGTACCCCTGGAGTTGTTGGAAACAAAAATGTTTTAAATGTGATACTCTTTCCCTGAGTGAACATAATCTGTCAGTTTCCTTTGGAGTTAAATACCAAAGCAAATATAGTCACTAATCAGAAATAGGGGAAAGTGTAGCGTGAACAAAGAGGACTTTTCAGTGCTTCAAATGAATTTCCAGTATTTATTTGCTGGGGGAAAATACAGTACTGTCCTTATAGTGCTGTAAATATCCAGGGTTTTCTACTGCCGACATGAAAACTGCACACTTTCTGTTGCAGATAAATACCCTCATAGGCAGCCAGTTGGAGAATATCATCATCAGACCCACGGAGAAAAATGATGGTTGAATAAGCTGGCGTACGGTTCAGCCTATATATGGGCAGTGCTCAATAATAATTCAGATTCACACTTTAACAACTTTCATGAATAGACACCCTGAACCCTTCAGAAGGTGTGATACCCAGAGGTAAGAAGATGGAAATAGAGGAACAGGATTTGTACATCTCTAATGATTATCAGATTTATTTTCCAAGCATGCTCTAGAAGGATGGCTTCTGAATACAGGCCTTTAAAAGTTCTTGCACATCAAAAAAACAAAAAGAAAGAAATCTTCCTTCTTGACATGTTGGCTTTCCAACTGCAAGGAACCTGACATGTAGAGACATTCAAACATGAGCTCTTCCTCTCTACTAATAAACTTTTCTCTTCATCTGTGATTACCTGTGTTGTATTGCCATTTCTATGTGTCGTTGCCACCTCTATCTCATGTTTGGTCAAGGCAGAACTTCTAATTTTTCCTCCCAACTCCTTTTTCTTTGTATGAACTCCATTGACAGCACCATCCGCCCTGGAAATCAAGAATGAAGCCCAGCTTTTTCTATGACTTGATGCCTTTATTCACTTCTGTCACTGAGTCTGTTGACAAATAATACTGCCTTGCCCTGTTGCTTCTCCATTTCATCAACTCTGAATCCCACCTTGGCCATGTCTCATCCTCAGCAAAAGTCCAGGATGGGTCCCCACAATCACACCCCCTCCCTTACTGATACCAAAAGACCTCCAGCTTTCTCAAACAGTTATCTCACTCTCTTGCTGTCCCTTATTCCTGGAACCATCCTCTTTGGGAACATGGAGGAGGAGAAGAAGAGTTGGTTTTTATATGCTGACTTTCTCTACCACTTAATGAAGAATCAAACTGTCCTACAATCACCTTCCTTTCCCCACAACAGACACCCTGTGAGATAGGTGCGGCTGAGAGAGTGCTACGAGAGCTGTGACTAGCCCAAGGTCACCCAGCTGGCTTCATGTGTAGGAGTGGGGAAACCAACCCAGTTCACCAGATTAGTGTCCGCCGCTCATGTGGAGGAGTTGGGAATCAAATTCTTTCTCCAGATTAAAGTCCACCACCCTTAACCACTACACCATGCTGGCTCCAAATCAGGATGGGAATTGACTTGTGATTCTTAAAAATATAGTTTAGTTGCAGGTTCCAGTCCAAACAGGAAACAGAGTTGCTAGACAACAGAAATGAGAAGCTTCGGACATGGAAATACAGAATTTATACCAGGAATCAAGCCTTTGGGGTTATTTAAATGGTTTCACTTACATACTCGTTAAGCCTCCTTTGCACTGAGTTACTTCAGCTTGGCTGCCTTAATTACAGTCAGGTATATTCAGAAAAGATGGATGGAGAAGGGAAATAAATCTTGGTGATTGTGAGTTTATGGTATTCTAAATTATTGCTGTCTTTGAAGAAGCCAAATGAGGGTGTAGATTATATGAGCTGACACTCTTTTCTTTGCATCATGGTTTCAGGTTTTGCCACAAGCTTCATAAAAGTCTATTCATAAAGAAGAAGCTGAGCTGGGGGTGGGGGGAACACTGTAAGCAAGGGGATCTTTTCAGTAGGTTTGAGAGGCCCCAAGCTATCAAATGTTACATTTTTTTTGTATTCTGCAGTTGAACAAGTGGTGTTACTTATTTTGAAAACCCATGTCATCTCCCTGAAGAATTAAGTAAACTGCTTGCCAGAGATTCATTGTCTAACAACCACGTCCCTAAGGTAACAGGAAACATGTGAATATGCCTATTTGTTTGCCTGTTCAGTTTGCTTCCCCCCTTTTGCAGAGAATTGAGCAGACTGTTTTAGCCAGGTGTAAAAGAGAAGGTGTTGACATTCGAGCAAAACTGTCTAGCTTGGTTCTTTTGTTAGGCAGGGAATTCAGACTGGTGGAAGTATCAGCAGCGGAAGACTTTGAAAGATGAGATCACAGTAGTCCATTCGGTCAACTTATGGTATGGAATGAACATAAGCAGGAGGCCATCGGATCACAGTGTTTGCCTTCCCTGACTAACCGACATACATTCATACGATATTCTACATAGTGCCTGCCACTGCATAGACATAGGGCTCTCAGTCAAGAACTTGTGAGTTAGAAATGTATGAACATGCCATTTTTTCCTGCTTGTAGATTGTCATTGTGAAGCTTTTCATTTCACACATCTCCATTTATTTTACACTATTTATACTCAAATGATGCAAAAACAGGCATTGCTGCTAGCAATTTTCATCAGAAACTTTTTTTGGGGGGAACACCACTGTAATTTCATCCTGAACAGAGAGAGCCCACGCCAGAAACTGGAATTTTTGAGCTAGGGTAATGACTTGGATCCCATCGAGGTTCTTGAGGTTCTCTGTGGACTGAAGGGAGGTAATCTTTGCCGATACCCCCTTCACTCTGCAACCTTCCAAATACCTAACAAAATTCTGCTCTGGAGGGAAGGAGATTCCCAATAATAGCATGGGGAAAGTCAGAAGTCCCTTCCATTTATGGAAATCTCTGGTGGGTTTCCATGTTTTAACCACATGCTCTTACATCCCTAGCATAAGGTTCTGGAACACATGCGCTATGAAGATCATAAACTCTTGAAGACTTTAAAATGAGTGGAGCCTGTTGCCATGATTTCCCCCATTCCTTCATATGTATTCATTCTACTTTGCATATTGTCTGGAATAATTTGCATGTACCTCAACCCTATATATGTTCACTCAGAAGTACACTCCTCCCATGGAGCCTCTTCCCCAGCAAAAGTATTTACTAGAGAGTAAGAAGAAGAAGGCCCTGACCTGGATGGCCCAGGCTAGCCTGATCTCGTCAGATCTCAGAAGCTAAACAGGGTCAGCCCCGGTTAGTATTTGGATGGGAGACCGCCAAGGAATACCAGGGTTGCTGGGCAGAGGAAGGCACTGGCAAACCATCTCTGTTAGTCTCTTCCCATGAAAACCCCAAAAGGGGTCGCCATAAGTCGGCTGCGACTTGAAGGCACTTTACACACACACAAGAAGAAGAGTTGGTTTTTATATGCCAACTTTACCACTTAAGGAAGAATCAAACCAGCTTACAATCACCTTCCCTTCCGCCCCCACAACAGACACCCTATGAGGTAGGTGGGGCTGAGAGATCTCTAAGAGCTGTGACTGGCTCAAGGTCACCCAGCAGGCTTTGTGTGTAGGAGTGGGGAATCAAACCCGGTTCTCCAGATCAGAGCCCCACCGCTCCAAACCACCACTCTTAACTACTACACCATGCTGGCAAAGCATCCTTTGTATCCATATTTGGGTGCAAGCCCCATTGAACTCAATAGGACTAGTTTCTGAACAAGCTAGTATAGGATCAGGCTGCTCAGCTGCAGTACTGTGCAGACTTACTTGCAACTAACTCTAGAGATGCCAACAGCCTGGAGGGAAAAATTGTCCTCTCCTTGAATAGTGGCTTAATGTGTGGAAATGCGCAGGTGAAGCTTTTCATGGCATGGAGGTTCGTAGCATCACTTGGCAAATACCTTCCCATAAAGCATCTATTAAGGGGACAGGGCAGATTTTTCTCCTGGGCACTTGGCAACCCCAAGTAACTGGAGTCTTGTTTCACAGAGGGGGACTCTGAGCCAACTAAACATGCCTGAAATGGATTGGGCTTCGTATGTGCTGTTCTGAAGGCACAAATATGGATGTTGTTCCATGGGAATTGCCACAGTGTTGGCATCTATAGTCAAAGTTTTTATGCTTTTTATTTAAATATATATTGTTTGATATTGTTCTATTGTTGATATTCACCCTGAGGGCTCCATGAAGCTATGTTGGTCAGTTATACATTTTTTTTTGGGGGGGGGGAGGATAAGTAATACATAAATGTATGTTTACTTTCCAGTTAATCACTATATGTAATAGTAAGTGGCTGACTAGGGTAATGCAAAAAAAAAAAAAAAAAAATTGGTAAATTTTGGGTTTGCGTTCATTGGGCCTGATTTTTGTTTGGTAAACCCAGACTAAGCAGAATACCAATACTGGTAAATTTGTATTTCGGCTTTATTTCTGGGTTTACCAAAAAGTTTGGGCCCATTATAGTCTATGGTTTTTTTCCCCCGAAACTCTTGTGAGGGCATTTTTGGAGGTAGAGTCACCAAATTTGCACCATGGCTGCAAGGGACTTTCCTTAGACAGTCACCGAAGTTTGGTAAACTTCGGGACAGGGGCTCCAATGGTATGGGTCAGCAAAGGTATCACCCTCATCCTCCAGGCATTTGTGAGCCAAGCTGTCCATTGATTTTCAGGTACAGAAGTTCAGTGTTGCTGAGGACTGGTGGAAAGAGCCGATTGGCAGGCTGGCGCCTCAAAGTTTGGATCCCCCCCCCCACCAGAGACTGCTACCCATTCCCAGCTTGGACTTTATTTACCCTGTCCAAGCTGCAGGAGAGCCCCAGCCCCTGGCCAGACCTGCCAGGATCCCCCTTCGAGCCACACTTACTTTGTTTGTACCCCACATTTTCCTCCAGTTGGGGCCCAAAGCAGCTCACATTGTTACCTTCACCTCCATTTTGTCCTCAAACAACCCTGTGAAGTAGGTTAGGCTGAGAGCATGTGACTGGCCAATGGTCATGGAATAGGACTAGTCTACTGCAATGATGCTTCTACCTGTTATCCTGCTTTTACTGCATTGTCTTCTTCCATTGTAATTCCACTTACTACACTGTTTACTTTCCCTTAGGTGGTTTGTTGTTTGAACTGTCTTCAGATTCTGCAATCCTAGTCGTATTGCATTGTTTACTGGATGCTTTATGCTGTATGAGTACCTTTAAAAAAATGTCATCCACCTTGAGTCTTAGCGAGAAATGTAGGCTATAAATGAAGTAAGTGGATAAAAATAAAGCTTCCATGGCAGAGTGGGGATTTGAACCTGTGCCTAGTATCTGAGAAGCAGAAACACTCCAGTAGCACAGAATAAAATAAATTAAGAAAATTTAAAATTAGAAGTGAAATCTGACACCTTAAAAACAAAAAGAGAAGTCAGAGAACAGCTTTACTGTTTAACGTTAAAATATTGTGCACATTTGGGGCAGTAGCAAAACAGCAGTCATTTTAATGCAGATTGCATGACAGAAATGTCACTACAGAAGCAAGCTGTCACAGGTCTACTCAGAAGAAAGTTCCATTTTCAATGGGGCTTACTCTCAGAAAAAACATCCTTAGGACTACAGCCTAAATGCAGTAGCAGGGAGGCTGGAATACAGATGCATAGTGATTTCCATTGCATAAACGTAGTACAGTGAAACTTTAGCTAACCTGAGCTGGACACAACTGGTTATACAGATACAGCTAAATCGGGATCCTTCAGTTCCCTTGAATTATGCTTCCCCCGCCATATTTAAGGAATTTCAATCATGCCTATTATATGTTATGTCAATTGTATTAAATATTTGTCTTTTCTTTTAGTTCATATGAATAGAACTTACTAAAGTGGTTATACACCCATGTTATTGTTACAATCACAACTAAACTTCTAGCCAGCGTGGTGTAGAGGTTAAGAGCAGTGTTTTGGAGCAGTGGACTCTGATCTGGAGAACCAGGTTTGATTCCCCACTCCTCCACACGAGTGGCGGAGGCTAATCTGGTGAACTGGATTTGCTTCCCCACTCCTCCACATGAAGCCAGCTGGGTGATCTTGGGCCAGTCACGCTCTCTTAACCCCGCCTACCTCATAGGGTGTCTGTTGTGGGGAGGGGAAGGGAAGGTGATGGTAAGCCAGTTCGATTCTGCCATAAGTGGTAGAGAAAGTTGGCATATAAAAACCAACTCGTCTTCTTCTAGCTCTCATATCATCATTCTGAACATGCCCGTAAGTAGTAAATTCATATTAAAAACAATCACATTTAATATTTCCCCTCATCTGAGAGTCACTGATGCTTTGTGACAAGCCTTTTTTTTTCTTACTGTGGGGATGCACACAGCCTCTTAAGATTTTTGGGATTTAGGTTCATTTGAACTATAAACCTTCCCCTCAGTTCTACAGGTAGTGAATGTATAGTCTTTAGGTTCGCTGCTGTGAGTTAAGTTTTGTGGTGTGCAAGGAGATTATTGAGATCACAGAGGCTGGATTAATACACAAACAACTAAGAAGATTTATTTATTTACAGGTCGGTTTTAAAGGAACAAACCGGCAGCCCAGGTCTCCAGGTAGACAACGTGGAAACCTGGCTGAGGCTCAAAATTTTAAACTGGTTATGACTTCAGAGTGTAGTTAGACTTTTCTACAATGCTTTCAGGCACAAACAGACTTTTGTTGACTAGCCACTATGTTGGATCCTCTCTCACACCCAGGATTCTCCCCACACCCGCCTGCCCTTTCCCCAGAGGTCTAAATGGTGCAAGATCTGCTCATTACCAGAGACAGGCCTAACAACTGGGTAATCTCTTCTCTCCCAGAGTCAGAGCTAAACCACTCTGTGCCACACAACCGGGGAGAGCCACCCTTCACTCTGCCTGCTCCTTTTCCTGAGCCAGACCTGAGCTGTTCCTGCTGTCTCTGCAGAACTCCACTCCCCCTTCTCCTGTCTGTGTTCCCTCCAACATCTCATCCCCCTTCCCGAAGGTGATTGAATGCGGGAGCAGCACTCCTATAGGCTCATCTGAGTGGCTGATTTTCCCTTCAGGGGCAGGACAGCCTCCTGTCCATCACAGGTACCCACGTTCTTGTTACAATCACAACTAAACTTCTCTCTCTTATCATCATTCTGAACATGCCCGCAAGCAGTAAATTCATATTAAAAACAATCACATTTGATATTTCCCCTCATCTGAGAGTCACTGATGCCTTTCTGAATTGTTCTTAACCAATGCAATTTTCCTGCATGCGGGGCTGATTTCAGACAAGCCGAGCGCCTACTTAGTAGTATTCTAAAATGAATATGTACACAATAAAATATGTCCATCTCCAAGATAACCATGCCTGACCTATTTTGAAGATGTATTTCAGTCTGACAGGAAGTATGTCTGCTGGTGCAGAACCCAAATGCATTTTCACACAACAAAGCCGGCAGGGACTCGTAGAGGTGAACGTGATTTCCAGTCCCTATAAAAATGTAACAGGTACAGATGGTCAAGGGTAACCAAAATGCAGTAAGATCTAGGTGATAAAACGAACAATATTTTAGTTTTGTTTCAACAGTTACTTTAGAGAAATGAGGGCCAGAAAGTAGAAGTGAAGGAAAACTGGAACTTATATAGAGATTATGAGGCTGAATACAAGAGAAAACGGAAGTGGCCAAAAAGCCAATAACTGCTGGAAATGTAGGAACAAAATCACTCATTATGTAAACCTATTGGATTTGATCCAACCAGGTTTCTACCAGGTTGGTAAAAAACCTGGCCCCTTTTGACCTCCAAAAAAGGGCTATGGGTAGGGTTGCCAACCTCCAGGTACTAGCTGGAGATCTCCTGCTATTACAACTCATCTCCAGCTGATAGAGATCAGTTCACCTGGAGAAAATGGCCACTTTGGCAATTGGACTGTATGGCATTGAAGTCCCTCTCCTCCCCAAACCCTGACCTCCTCAGGCTTTGCCCCCAAAAATCCAGGTATTTTCCAACCCAGAGCTGGCAACCCAGAGCTAGCTATGAGGGAGGTATGGGACCTGCATAGACAAAAGCCATGTAGGACATGGGCTGTGATAAGGAGGTGACTGAAAAAGCTGGCTGGATGCAATACTTTAAAATCCCTTTACTTGAAAAACAAACAAACTATGCATATTTCACTTTTGTCCTGTTCAGTCTTGTCTGCTTCTGCAAACAAATGGCAAATTTCTAAGGAGTTCTGCAGAAGTAATTTTTCCCTATCCAATTTTTTTCCTCACAAGACTGCCTGGCGAACTTGTTAATTTGTTCAGGTTGACATTACAAAGACTATAGTTAACTACACGGCTGTGATAAAACACTTCATTTCCATTAATAGCATTTTAAAGTTAAGAAATTATTTCTAATTCTGACACATTAAAGCACTGTAGTGACTGGATGAGCAGAAGACTATTATTTTGACAGGTTTATTTTTATAGTAGGTGCTTAAAAACCATTTTTACTTTCACTACAGGCTTGATATTTAAAATTTATGGAGATTTCTTTTCTTTTTTTTAAAGTGTTTCCATCAGGGGCCATAATTACTCACAATCATTTGGTTTTTTCTCTTATACTGGATATAAATTCCCAGGTCAAACAATTTTCCTTAAACAGGTCTAATATTCACCTACCATAATATGGATTTTTCCTATTGTCACCTTTTCTCTCTGTATAAACATGTGCTCCTCTTCTACAAGATCTGTGGTTCCACTTCTCTGTTAAGGTGAAGGTTGGAATCTGATAATATATTTGTATTTGTTTTACAATGCTGGGCTCATTTAGGAAACTGAAGCAATTTTCCTCCTGCTCCAAGTTGTCATGACATTCTTTCAGCGAGTCCTTTCACTTATTTGGAAGTACTGTGGTAGATCAATACATCTCTTCTTTCTGTCATTTAGGTGGAGAAGCAAGCTAGTTAAGCGTATAAGTCATTTTGTGGTATCCTTTAGTATACATTGTTCATCTTTTTCCTCTGGTAATGCTGGCTTAATACAGCAAGTTCAAATGTTTTACATAGAAGCAAACTTCACTTCTGCTTTCACAGACTTCTTTGCTGGTGCAATTATTCACATTATAGGACCATTAGCCGTAGCTAATCCTTATTCCATTAGCCATAATCAGTAGTCCTTTTCCATTGCAATTAACAGAAAAAAGGCATTTTCACCTTCACAATTTCAGTAAGGAATTTCCAGGTCTTCTTCATAAGTCACGTATGAGCTAGTTGCAAATGACAAAGGAGAAATATTTGTGGAGACAACTATTGGGGAATAACTCACTGTTTATACTTTTATATATGCTTAAGGTACATGGTTTCTCCTCCCTTTATCTTCAGAACAACCCTTTGAAGTTAGATTATTGGCTCAGGGTCTATCAGTGAGCTGCATAGCTGAGGAGAAATTTGAGCACAGGTCTCTCAAAGCTAAGTCTATTAGCAAATGTGTAAACTACCACACATCATCAGTACACCTTTTAAAAACCCTGCTACTATAATCTGGAAAAGCTTTCATAATTTGTATCCTGGGGTATATTTCCCTCCCACCCTGTGGTCAAGTCACAGCAGACTTATGGTGACCCCTTAGGGTTTTCAAGGTGTTCAGAGGTGGTTTACCTTTGTGAAACAACCCTGGTATTACTTATGGTCTCCTGTCCAAATACTGACTAGGGCTGACCCTGCATAGCTTCCAAGATCTGGTGATATCAGGCTAGCCTGGGCTATCCAGGTTAGGCATATATATATATTAGAATTGAATTCTAAATGTATCTACAAAATAAGTCTGTATCTGAAAAAGTGAGCTGTGGCTCACGCAAGCTCATACCCTGCCAGTCTTTAAGGTGCTACTGAACTCTTGCTCTTTTCTACTGCAGACTAACAGGCCATTCCTGAGAATGTGGGCAAAACTTCATAGGAGGCGGCGTGATCTCCTCACCAGCGTAAGTGCGTGTAATCACGGATTTATACGCACTTACGCTGGCGGCGAGGCCAGTCCCATTGGTGGCTGAGCACTGCGCAGACCGCACCTCGCCCCTCCACCGGCGTGGCCTCTCCGTGGCGCAGGCCACGGCATAGAGTGGCTGCTCCGGCGCAGGGGGGCGTTCCGGGGGTGGGCTGGGGGGAAGAGCCGCCGGTTAGACGGCTTCCTATCCCAGTTCGGCCCGGTACGCTGGTGCCGGGAATGGCGGTGCTGCTCCTGCTTTTTAGTAGGTGCAGCCTCGCTGTTCCCTATGGGGTGAAAGGCCCTGGTTAAACAGAAAAAAGCCGCGAAATGGCTTTTTTTTGTTTAACGGCGTACGTGAAACGGCTTAGGAGGAGGCACGGCTGAGCCTCTTCCTCGCCGTCCCCACATGCCGCCAGCTCAGGAATGGGCTGCTAATGTATCTTGTGGTAAAACAAACGAACAAAAAAACCCTGTATCTGAAGAAGTGAGCGGTGGCTCATGAAAGCTCATACCCTGCCAGTCTTTAAGGTGCTACTGAACTCTTGCTCTTTTCTACTGCAATTGACGGACTAACACAGCTACCCATCTTATCTATGAAAAAAGAAGTCATTGTGCACCCAGAGCCTAAAACACATATTTTCCTGTTTTATATTTTCTGTTATATTAAATCATATTTGGTGAAATAACTTATTGCAATAGGAAAGAGCAAAAAATAAGGAATTCGCTGTCTTATGATTAGGCTCAAATATTGATTGAAAATTATTGATAAGGAAGTGGGAAAAATGATTTATAGGTGATGCATTGGCACTGTCGACATTTACTTGAGATAGATGAGGAAATAATAAAGCAGCCTATTGATCTGCTGTTACCTCTGGAAAAGCGGAGAGAAACAAACATTCCAGAAACCAAGCCCAAAATGTTTTGCCTTTGATACAGCCCCGATTTCCAACCGTGATCATTCTGCTCTAACCATCAGGTGGCATTTACAATCATCTTCTGGTAAAAGCTACAATAGTTTGGACATTGAACAAATATAAATTTTGTTCCTCCATTTGCATATTGCTGTGAAAACCAAGCCTGCTGAACATGTAGTCAAGTGAGTACCCATGGTAAAAAGACATTTACAGTGTAAGCCGGAATCCTGCACCTGGGATTCTAGTGTAACCACTTTGATACCAATGTCTACAAGAAGAGTGGGTGAATTCATTCTGTTTTGACAGCAGAACTTCCAATCACGGTAACCAAAAATGTTAATATATACAAGTATTTATGAGTTAATTGTTCTGGTCTCCATCTCAGTAAAAAAGAATACAATAGCAGATGCACTGAAGATATTTAACATTTAAACAATCTTTTCAAATAAACATAATAATCAAGGTAATAGTAATAACCCTCCACAATAGTGCGTACAATCTGCTTGCTATTAATTTATAGCAAAGCCCTTTCTTGTTACATTACAATTTTCTTCAGCATTCAGAGAGGTGCACAGACAGCTCTCTCTCTATGACTTGCTTGGTCTCCTCATAGTGTCTATGAGGAGACATATAGGGAAATTCCTAGTGTGTCACTATGGAGGATATTTTCCAGCTATTTTTTCTTCCCAATTTTTTTAAGCATGAGGAATTTCTTAAGCATGAGGAACTGAGGCCAAGAGGAATGACAAGCCTTGTCTGAAACTAAGTTGAAATCTGGGGCACCCAGAAGCATGGTATTTGGAGTGGTACTGTGGATCAGTGGTGGAGCATCTTCTTGGCATGCAAAAGGTTCTAGGTTCAATCCCCAGCATCTCCATTTAGCAAGATTAGGTAGTAGATGATGTGAAAGACTTCTCCTTCATATCCTTGAGAGCGAGTAAATACTGACTTTGATAGACGAGTGGCTGACTTAGTACAAGACAGTTTTGTGTGTGGAAGCTGCAATCTGTTTGTCACATGGGTGGGCTTTACAGACAATACTCCCTGAGTTGCTGTAAACTTACCATGGTTACTTATTGTACTTGATATCTAGGTGATGTTCACCTTGGTCATTTCACATAATGGGGCCAGAGGGACAATAAATGGATAGGGTTGCCAGGTCCCTCTTCACAAACGGCGGGAGGTTTTTTTGGCAGAGCCTGAGGAGGGCGGGGTTTTGGGAGGGGAAGGACTTCAATGCCATAGAGTCCAATGGCCAAAGCAGCCATTTTCTTCAGGTGAACTGATCTCTATCAGCTGGAGATCAGTTGTAATAACAGGAGATCTCCAGCTAGTACCTGGAGGTTGGCAACCCTATCAACTTTTACCATCATGAATGGGAGTCAGATTGTCCTGACAAGTTGGCGAACAAACTCTAAAAAGATCATAAGGATGCTACGTAATGTTAATCACACATCATCCATGAACAAACTTGCATCTATGGTCCTTTTTTGCTTAAAGCCAAAATATTCAACAGCAATAAATATTAATTTTGCTATTTCAAGGTGGTTTGTGCATCAAGTTAATTTATAATAGGGCTATGTCATATTAAATCTATAAAACATCTGCTTTGATATAATTACCAGGAAAGAAATAGATAATGGAGGATAATTAATATCTCAGCTGCCTGGAAAACCCTGCTTTCCCAGGTGTCAGCCCTCAAGTTGTTAACAGGACGAAACATTCCTTGCTTAGTTCTGAAGGATGAATTAAATCACAGCAACACTAGGAATTTTGCCCTTGAGGCAGCTTCCTTCACTGGAGCGAGATCAGTACTGCATAACCCTAATGTCAGCAATGGCCTAGAAGCAGAACCTGCCCTGAAGGCAGACAGACTTCAGAGTGGCTATGAGAGATCTGCCCTGCAGGAAGCACACTGCTTTGCTGGAAAAAAAACCATCTCAGAAAACTGTCTAAGCAATCATCCTGGGATACTAACTATGCAAGCAGACACTGGGATGCTCGTCTCATAGGAAAGAGGCTATTTTTGCAGTAAGGAAAGCAAACCAGCCACATAATTCCATGCGAGGATATAGCCTATAGCTATTTGATTTCATGTTGTTTTAATGATGCATAGCCCACTTTCCCCCCTACTAGACCATGAAGTGGCTAACATTATATCATTAAAAAACAATAATCAATAATATAACTTATTGTTTCCAAAAATATCACTTTAATTTATAGTTTGATCAAAAAATCTATAAGAGTGACAATGATAATCAACAGCAACAATAATCATACCTAAATCAATAAGTGAATCTCAAGACCAGTAAAACAGAATAACCAGTGGTATAAGTAGAGAAATAATCTCTTAGAAGGCACTGTAGGTAACAGGCAGCCCATTCCTGAGGGAAGGGGCTGCGCTGGAGGCAGGGTCACTGCCCTGCCTCCAGAGGAGGATTCAGCACCCCCCCATGAAGACAAAATTCTGCCTTTACCTGTGAGGCCCGTGGAACCACTCCATTGGGTTCCATGGTGATATGCCACCTAAAAAGGTGGCATATCTTGAGGTAAGGGCCAAAAGGGGCATTCCCGGGCTGAAAGGGCTTAAGAGGCCACCTAAAGGCAGTTCCTCCCCTGGACCAGACCGGTAACATCCCCTGGGAAGATGGTGCACGGAAGTGTGCCATCAGGATGCCCGCACGAGGCTGTGCCACTCTGTGCCACTCTGGGTGGCATAAGCGACTCAGGCGCCAGCTCAGGCTCTTCCTCACCTCCTATGGCCTTTCGCCCTTTCAGCTCAGGAATAGGTTGTGAAGCCCTAGTGCTTTCCCTCGAGCCAGTCATGTAACTCCATCCTTTTCTGCTATTAACCATGCCCATTCTTTAAAGAAACAGATACTATTATTTTGTTATGAAAATTAATCTGTGCACATACAGTATGCGTTTCCTCCCACCTTGGCTACTACAGCCTATGTTCACACAGATTTAAGGGTGATGAATTCCTTTCAGGACAGTTTTCTTTTTCATCATCACAACTGGACCCAACTCGGGGTTCTTCAGAATGATTAAACTGAACTTCCTCAGGATTCAAAGACCAGGTTTGGAGGCCAGATTAACCACGAGGAATATTTGGCTGTCCTCCAAATTGCTACTTGTTTTCCAAGTGGGAAATACTGTGATTCTTCATAATATATATTCCATGTATTGTCTAATACTTAAAAACAGGAAACTACCAAGACTACCTCATGGACAACTTTATATGTAAATATTAATCACTTGATGACTTCATGAATGATTGGCTAATATAGTAAGTAAAGAGCATCATTTTCATATAATATCACACCACCTAAATTGAATTATTTTACAATAGAGTCAGCTATACATTCAGCTGCCAGGCAGAAAGTATTAAATAGGCTGCAGGTGAATAAAACAAGGAATGCATAGCCAATAACATGAATGGTACCTGTGGATACATTCTATGGTTTAATGCAGAACTTGAATGTACTGCCAAGAGTAACCAGGGCATAGCATTTACATCCTAATACACAGGCATCTTTTGTCTGCATTCTGATTATCAGAATGCACCTACCCCAATAAATCAAACCATCTCACCCCAATCCAGCAAGGCAGGCCTGCTTATGAGTAGACAAATAAAAGGATTGGGTTCATATTCTTCTATTCATAATCTGAAGATGTGAAATGATTTTAGGTCCACTTTTTCAAGATGTATTAAGAAAATTCTTATGAATGGAGATAGCAGCCAATACAAATTAATTTTTCAATGCCAAGCTTCCAATAATTTTAAGAAAGCTTTGCGTTAATATCAAATGAATCATTGTGCTCTCATCTCCTTAAGTAATTAAAAAATGGGAAATAGGATTGCAAATAGAGTGCTGATGCTACATCAGCAAATCTCCGTTAACCAAAAGATGATGGACTGAAACACAGCTTACATATAATTTGCCTGTCAATGTAATTTTAGCAGTACAATAACACCAAAGTACATAGATTTTAAATAAATCATAGTTTTTATGCAGCCGCATTGACCTGTTTGAAAGAAAGGAATAGATTATTTTATATGTGTCAATCACAGATGGCAAAAATCAATTTTACATATGAAAAGAACAAGGATTGTACATAATTTGTGGGGGGAGGCAAAGTCATAATTTACTCTCTGTGAGGCAGCAAGGTAGAAATTGTGCTAAAGTATGCGCAAGCATGTGAGGATGGTGGAAGAGGTACTTATACATATTTTCAGATCTGAAATAAAAAATGTTTTCTCTACCAGACTACTTATAAGAGCTATTTAATTTAATTTTCTTGAGAACCCAAGATTGGTAGAAGCCTCAGGGTTCTGGAATTGGTAAGCTGGGGATACTTTAGCTGGTAGGAACCTCCTTGTTAGAAGCTGGGGCAGAGCAGCTCCATTGACCTGCAGGACCTATTCCATCTTGCCCTTTGAGACATCTGGCACCAGTGGCCATCTAAGGTCATCACCCAGCACATGCCACCCCCCAGATTTCCCAACCCTTGCAGGGGCTTTTCTTTCCCTCTTTTGGTTCAACTACTGCCACCACCTAGCCTTTGCAGGAACTTCCCACCGAAAGGATCAGGGTTCCCAGCTTCCTTTCCTGGCACTGCTGTTCTAAGAACACTCCTTGTGCCTGTGTCACCTACTACCCAGTGTGTGAGTACCACAGGGACAGCTTATTGCACCTATTTGAGAACCAGCATGGTGCAGTGGTTAAGAGCGGTGGTCTGGAGCAGGTCTGATCAAAGAAGCTTTTCCTAGTCTCTAGAAAAAGACTTCTCTAGGGGTTTCAGCTTCCAAAACTCTGTTCCCTGCTAGATGTCCCCTTTCTAGCTGGAATCGGTGTGGGGTGGAGATAGGGTTGCCAACCTCCAGGTAACAGCAGATCTCCTGCTATTACAACTGATCTCCTGCCGATAGAGATCAGTTCACCAGGAGAAAAAGGCAGCTTTGGCCATTGCACTCTATGGCATTGAAGTCCCTTCCCTCCCCAAACCCCGCCCTCCTCAGACTCCGCCCCCAAAATCTCCCACCGACCGTGAAGAGGGACCTGGCAACCCTAGGTGGGGAGCTTGACCATTCTACAGTATCTGGCCAGGCCTACATTTTATAGCCTTGTTGACTAAGCCAGAAGAGCAATTGACCCCCCACCTCCCAGCCTGTTCTCTACTAAGAGAAAAACTTTTTTAAAAATCAAGGTGAAGGCTTTATACAGTCCAAAAGTTCAAAGTAAAACACATTTCTCCACAGAAGTCAATAGCAGCTCCCACTATCCAGAAGGCGCAGCACCTCATTGTGTTCACTGGTCATTATGATTCCTTAGGACCAAAATATATGATACATTTGTTCACTAGATGACTCCGGGTTTGGAGCAATATGTGGAGCATTCCAAGCACATGCTGCTCCCAAGTTATGTAAATAACTGCTCTGGGGCATGTTTCAATGTCTGAAAATGGTGTGAGGGGAAGGCAGGAGCCCCTCCTCCCCCCAGGCTGGGGTGTGAGCTGAAAACCCTCCCACCCCAGCAAGCAAGCAGTGCAAACTATGCGACTGTAGGAAAAACAAGGTCGATTCAGGAAACCCACAGTCATCTAGTGAACAAAATGGCCCTTAGTATTTGGAAGGAAGGAAGAGGTAGTTAGGAAGATTACTTAGTCTTGGCAGCTTCTATCATCTTTGCTGTCATAATCATACCATCCCCTGGACTAGGATGACTCTTTCATCTTATCCTCTGCAACAATTGATATAACCATTTTCAGTGGCAGCCCCAGAGAGGTGCACCTGGGCCCCTCAATCACGATCTTTAGGAGGCAACTGAAGACAGTTTTATTCATAATGGCATATGATCAGTTCTTTGATTAGCAGGAGTTTTAAATTATTGATTTTAACTAATGTTTTATATTAACATTTATTATATATGTTTAACATTCGTTTTATATATATAGTTTATATATATATAAAACATTATTTATATATATAAATAACATATCAATAAATATAGCAATAATAAATGAATATAATAACATCTATCAATAATAAATAAATTATATATATATATAATTTATTATTGATTTTAACTAGTGTTCTATCTATCTATCTATCTATCTATCTATCTATCTATCTATCTATCTATCTATCTATCTATCGGTCGTTATTATTTACATTGTAAACCCTGACCTGGATGGCCCAGGCTAGCCTGATCTCCTCAGATCTCAGAAGTTAAGCAGGGTCAGTCCTGGTTAGTATTTGGATGGGGGACTACCAAGGAATACCAGGGTTGCTATGCAGAGGAAGGCACTGGCAAACCACCTCTGTTAGTCTCTTGCAATGAACCCCCCCAAAAAAGGGGTCACCATAAGTCGGCTGTGACTTGACAGCACTTCACACACACACACACACACACACAAGCCACCTTAGGTTCCTGTAAGGTAGAAAGGTGGCTAATGAATGTTTTGAATAAATAAATAATGGACAAATAATGGAATTATAGAGTTGGAAGGGACCAACTAGCCCAGCTAGCCCAACCCCACAACTACCCCCCACACCCACAGTGACCCCTACTCCATGCCCAGAAGATGGCAAAAAAACAAAAAACAAAACAAAAAAACCCCTCCAGGATCCCTGGCCAATTTGGCCTGGAGAAAACTTGCTTTTCTGACCCCAAAGTGGTGATTGGCACTACCCTGGCCGTGCAAGAAAGAGCCACAAGAGCCAAACACTGATGCAAACCTTCCTGCCCTCCCTCTCATGATCTGCCTAAGGTCATAGAATCAGCATTGCCCATTTTCTTGACCAGCTCTGGCATGATAACCACTGCTTGGACTGACTATTGGTATTCAGAGTGGAGATGGTCTTGTGATGCCTGGTGGTGCGTACAGAGGTCTTGAGTTTTAGCCCTGCTGCTGGGGTCCTTTAAGTGATTCAAAAAGTTATCATAAAAACCAATGACTGGATTAGGGTGAGCACTTGCAGAGTTCAGTATTGGCTGTTGGCCACCAGGAGTCCAGCCCCAGTCATTGTATTGGCTGTTTGCAATCAGTGTGTGGACAGGCACAGCCTATCTTGCTAGAGCCAGCCTTGAAGATGGCTCCTTAAATGTGAGATTGCTTTAATTTTACCACAAAGGAGAAACAGTGAACATACCATGGGCAATACTGTTTTAGAGGCGTTCCATTGCCCAAATGTATTCCTTCTGATTTACTATCAAGTTGATAAAGTGAAACAAATGCAAGACATCATTGCATTTAAATAGCTTTTTATTTAAAGTAAGGCCTGTTGTTTACACAGTTTACCATCGTGAACTGCTAATGTGCCTGCTGGAATCTATTCTTGACTCCTCAAGGGCAAATAAACTGATTTTTCATGCAGCTGTTATAAAAGCTGGTATAAAAGGTGTACAAGCTTTTCCTAAATAGGAACATAATTAATGTGGTAGGTTAATGAAGCACAACTGACGAAGCTCCAGAGTGATTCAAGGGCATCATAGATTTATGTGCGCTGTTTTTATAAAACATTAATATGAGCTGTCTAGAAGGGGCACAACAATAAATGCATACAATATTAACTATGGTCCTGACATATTAAACTCATGTGCTCAATGAGAAGTGTGCATTGAGCTGCTCCAGTCTTTTAAATGAATAGGGAGACCCTGAGTACACTGGAGGCTCTGAAATCACAGCAAATCCATGGGTTTAGGTGACTCACATATCATGTAAAGAGTGCATCTCCCATGTCTAACATTCCCCACAGTTAGACAGACCATGGGGGCAAATCCAGCAAAATCCAGTGGAAGCAAACACTGCACCCCTAAGCAGAGTTTCACATTCTACACTGCACGTGTAGTGCTGTTTAGGATTGCACTCTAAATCACCCAAATCTGTATGAAAACCCAGAGATTAGGGCTTTCTTTTCTTTTATACAAGGATTACATACATCAGGCCCTGACCTGGATGGCTCAGGCTAGCCTGATCTCGTCAGATCTCAGAAGCTAAGCAGGGTCACCCCTGGTTAGTGTTTGGATGGGAGACCACCAAGGAATACCAGGTATGTTGTGCAGAGGTGGCAAACCACCTCTGTTAGTCTCTTGCCATGAAAACCCCAAAAGGGGTCGCCATAAGTCGCCTGCGACTTGACGGCACTTTACACGCACACATACATCAGGGGGACCCAACATAGTGCTTGTGGGCACCATGGCACCTGCCAATACCTTTTCTGGTACCTGCCAAGTGTTTTTAAAAAGTGGGTGGGGCCAGGTAGGGCTTTTGCCCAGCAATGGTTCTGGTTGACTATTGGAGGTTTGATGGGCTGTGTAGATTTTCTAAGTGTTGCTTTGGCAGCAGCTGCCACTATAGCATGAGGACCTTCACTGTGTTACTGAAGTTAAGGTGTGACATTCATTTTGTGGTTGGCTTAGCCTCCTGCAGCAGCCATTTTGTGGTAGCCGTTTTGTTGCTGCACCTACCATTCCATGTCAGAATTCCAAATGTGCCTACAGGTTAAAAAAGGTTGGGGACTCCTGCATATATAATAGCTATGATAGATTTCCCTGATCTGGATGGCCCAGGCTAGCCTGATCTCGTCAGATCTCAGAAGCTAAGCAGGGTCAGCCCTGGTTAGTACTTGGATGGGAGACCACCAAGGAATACCAGGGTTGCTATGCAGAGGAAGGCAATGGCAAACCACCCCTGTTAGTCTCTTGCCTTGAAAACCCTACTGGGTTGCCATGAGTTGGCTGCGATTTGAAGACATTTTACACAAATATTTAGGCGTAATGCTAGATTAAGGAGTAACACTGCTACATTTAGGAGTAACAAACTGACAATAAGATCTTATTTTATTTTGTAAGCACTAAAACAATTCTACCAGACAATCAAGTGTGTAATTTCTCATTGAAAGCCAGACTACATTCAGAATATTTATTTGTTAACCTAGAAACAACATTAGGAAAGCCGGCATCTTTTTCTCCTTTTAAAAAATCATATCCTGTATCATGAGGAAAACACTTTTGACATTATTATTCCACACATTAAATACCAATTAGCACTGATATTAAAATGTTGAAAGTATAATCTGCCACAAATTTTATGTTCTGCATTTATTTGCATCTCATACATATGCTATTAATATTCAGTTTATGTTGAGTAAATTAGACTCCAGAGCATTGTTTTTAAACTTCTAGCTCGTGCACTGTAATAAGTGAATAGATCAAAGGAGCCTTCCCATGGAGCCTTGAGGCCTCAATGAACAAACCCTATCCCAGTCAATCCAATGGCCATTTTGCATTGTACAGAGGTGAAGCCAAGTTTGCCATCAAGTACACACCAAATACCCTAATAGCCCAGACTAGCCCAGTCTTATCAGAACTTGGAAGCTGCAGGGTTGCCCATAATCAATTCTTGGATGGGACCACCAAGGAAGGCCACATCTGCTGTGCAGAGGAAGGCAATGGCAAACAACCTCTGCTCATCTCTTGACTGGAAAACCTCATGAGGTAGAACTTTGTGGGGTTGCCATGATTTGGCTGTGACTCAACCACACACTTTACTTTAAACACTCAAGAGGGAACTGTGGTTAATTGTGGTTCCCTGGTATTTGGAGTTGTACAATACACATATTTTAATTCAAAAGTCAATTTTTAGTGGTACACATAAAACAGATATATGCACATAAAACAGATCTCCTTGCCATCTTGTTATGACCAACTGCAACCAAAACACAAGGCATATAGCTTACTGCTGATCTCTGTCTTGCAAACAATCTCATTCCATTCCTCTTCATCTACACTGCCAGAGAGGATCCAGATATGAACAGAGCAGAGAAGGTTTGGGAAGCTGGAGTGAGAGGCAGGGTCAAGTCACTGGGAGAGAACAAGAGTACATCAGGACAGGAGAATAGGCAGATACCCCAAAGAGTCCTCCCCTTTGCCCTGATAGCAAGACCCTCAAGCATGCAGGAGAAAGAGCTGGAAGAAAAAGGAGAAGCAATTCAGGTCTTGCTTCCAGCTTCAGCCACCAAAGAGCAGAGGGATGAACCATGCCACCAGATGTGGACTTGGTTCTGAGTTGTCAGTAAAGAATTCTTCTTTCTTTCAGCGTGGTGTAGTGGTTAACAGTGGTGGTTTGGAGCGATGGACTTTGATCTGGAGAACTGAGTTTCATTCCCCACTCCTCCACATGAGGGGCGGATGCTAATCTGGTGAACCGGGTTGGTTTCCCCACTCTTGCACACAAAGCCAGCTGGGTGACCTTGGGCTAGTCACAGTTCTATTAAGAACTCTCTCAGCACCATCTACCTCACAGAGTGTCTATTGTGGGGAGGGGAAGGGAAGGGATTGTAAACCAGTTTGATTCTGCCTTAAATGGTAGAGGAAGTCTGCATATAAAAGCCAACTCTTCTTCTTCTTGGTTCAGCACAGGGATAATCCTAGGAATTAAATCAATTCAGAACATTCCAGTAATCATTATGACAGTCTGTAAGTAAAACATTTGCCTTAAAGTAGGAGTAAGGAGCTAAAAATTTAACTGCCCCCCCCTTCACATTTGTATCCTAAAAGTAAGCCATGGCATTATCTGTTGATTGAATTTTTATCCTGCCCTTCCTCCAAGGAACTCTGGGCAGCTTTCACAGCTCTTCCCTTTTCATCTTCACAACAGCCATATAACCTGGACTGGGCTAGGACAGAGTGATTGGCCTAAAGTCTCCCAATATGATATAAACACGCAATATTTATTCTGATGTGTGAAATGTATCCAACTTCCCAGGATTTGAACAAAACAAATGCTGAAGTTGTTTTTTCCCCCTTCCCCATAGACACAAATGCTTTCCCTGCCCCCTAATGACCCTTTCCTTTCAAGCGAACAAATTGTATGGTTTGAATTATATCTGAATTTCTCACCTTGGCCTTACTAGCACTCATGCAATTTGTGTTTACTTTAAGACTGATTTTTACCATCACTGTTAGTCTTTATGTGAATTTGAGAGTCTAATTTGGAGAGCTAGGCTGTAGAAACTACTCAGGGTAATAGCTGTCACCATTAAACATAAATTACCTGTACATAATGAGAAAAAAGAACAAAAAGCAAGGGACAGGAAAAATGGCACCTGATTATCAGGTAGATGAAATAATTCATTCTGAGGTTTTCATGCCCATTCAGGCACCTTATGCAGTGCCATATGCAAAAAATGCACAGGATTGACAAAAATACGCACAAGGTGTTTAGTTAACAAGACCATGCTGAAAGCTAGCATTAATGTGCTTCATTGTGATATAATATGGTTAAATTGTCATAAATATTTCCCATGATCTGACTTCTTTGGTGGGGATATATAATTTTATTTTGTTAATACTGGAGTTTTTAAGTCATCTGTTCGTACCATTCACTAACATATTCATTTTGTTTTTTCTTATTTCATTTGTTTTCATTCTGTTTGATTTCAGTGGAAACTCACATGTGCCTCCCTCCTCTTTGTCACTGCTCCCTCTCCCCCCACTTACTGTGCTGGGATTGGCTTATACTCCTGCTGTTAGCCGAGCTTGGTTGATCCAGTGGCAGTAGTACCTAAATAGGCATCTGGGGCCAGGCAGGAAGATCATATCTCTCTAACAAACTTCTTTGGCACCTCAAATGCTATTTCCAATGTGTCTGATGCATACTGAGAATGCTAGGACCCATGATAAGTGTTCCACTTATTCCTTATTTGAAGGGACTGTTCTTTATTTAGTACTGAATGGCTAGTAGAACATGGTGTGGATGCAGGTGATGATGTCACCTGCTGATGCTAAGTTCTGCTATCCACTGTGTAGCTGGAGCTGTTGACCAGACCTGCCATTGCTTGCAGATATGTATTGCCGATGCAGAATGTGGGGCTAGGTTATACTAGTTCACAATATGCCCTGGGACATATTGCTCATGATAAAGATGGAATATACAAACAGGTTGTGAAGGCAGGAAAAGCCATTTAGTGTCAACTTTTGCTTAGCATCACTATTTTCCATTTTGAATGCTTAGAAAACCGTTGTTATAATTGTAGAGGCCTAGCAGAGAACATGAGAAACAAGGTGCACCTGCAGCCTGTTGCCAAGCAGATAAGGCTGTGCAAGGCCGAACCAGCATACCAGCCTAATTGGGAGATAGTTTTCATCTGTGAGAAATTGGGAGGGGGGAATGACTTCACTCTTCACTCCTGAACCCAATCCAGCTTGAACCGGCCAGAACCATCTAGAGGTTTCGGAGAATCACTGTTCCTGATTGGAAGTCAGGGGTCATCTGACTGGGATTCAGATTGCCATAAGTTTAGCCATGCTTATGCTATTCTAACTACTACTATCATCATCACCTGAACTGCTTTGGCACATTACTCTGCTCAGATACAGCAATGCCGCAATGCAAGAAACTAAGGCCTGAACCAGCTTAGCTTAAGAGTAAGGAACTTCAGCTAAGTAGTAGAGTTGTAAGTATAACCAGCAAGACTTTGTTATTTTCTTTGCCAGTGTGTCTTTAAGATTACTGTACTCGCATTTTAATTATTTTCTTTTAAACTCTTAATAAACCTTTTCATTTAAGAGGTGGTTTGAGTTATTTGACCTGACTCGGTTACGTTACAACACGACTGGAGCTCTGAAGAGGGCGGCCAGTCGTGACATGGTGGCAGCGGTGGGATCAGGTCCAGTTACTCAAAAGTAATTCTTAAAACACTGGCAGTTTGTTATTTTGTGCAGTCAGGATGTCGTTCAGGAGTACTGCGAGTTTTGAGTTAGGCACCAAGCCATGGCACAAACCAGCTGGAGCCGTACCGCGGAAGCAGCAGGCAGAAATTGAAGTGACTGTGCTTGGAGATACAGAGCCTAATCTCTTGCAGTTTGAGGAAGAATTTATGGGCGGTGTGAACCCTCGGGTCGGAGGAAAGCTTCGCTCAAGGCACCGGGCAACTACAGAGCAATGTTGTGGAGATACCTCTAGCGGATCAGATGCTGGAACGGACGGAGACTATGAGGATGACAATGACCAGAGGCCATTGCAGGGGTTGTTACCAGATGTCCAAGGAGCAGCCGGAGGGCCGAGTTCCAGGAATTGGGACAGAGACGGCAAAGGAGGCAGCCCAGGGGACAACGGAGGTGACAAGCCTAACAGCAAAGGTGAAGAGCCTAAAGGTCAGCCCACAGGTTTCTCTGAATTCATCAAAGGCTTTATGGATTACCAGAAGAACATGTTTGGATATTAACAAGCGCAGAGTGCAAGTTCTCAAAGGGTCCAGCAGCAGGCACCTAAGTGGTCGTGTAAGAATTTACCGAGCTACAAGGAAATGACTGTGTTGTGACTTATTTAACACTGTTTGGGAGAGCTTGTGTAAGTCTCAAAGTGCCAAAGGAATGTTACATGCAAGTTTTGTGGACTAACACCTCGGGGGAGTTGGCAAGGTTACTCACCCAGTTAAGTCCTGATGAAGTTCAAGACTATGAACTCTTTAAAGAAAGGGCAATCCAGCGTTTCTCCCTGACAGCAGAGCAACTCCGAGTGCGGCTGAGGAAGGCAGCACCCAAAGGTAAAGAGACTCTTACTGACTTTGTATACCGGCTGTTCCAGAATATTGAGCAGTGGTTTGTTGCAGCTAATATTCGTTCTGTGGATGATGTCATCGCCCTTTTGGTAAGAGAGCAATTTGGGCAGTCTATAACTGAAGAGCTGCATGCTTTGATTCAAGCAAGGAATCCTAAAAATGTTGTGGAGATGGCTGCTTTTGCTGACCAGATACTTGCGGGGCGGAAGGAGGCTCATAAATCTCTCCTTCGGCTTGGACATGAGAGGCACGGGGCTACACCATTCCGTGGGAAAGAAGCAGGGACAAGAAGACCAGAGGTGAACCGGGAATCGAATTCTGGCAACCAGGCCACCCCAGTCAAAGATCCTGCCCAGCGGATAGACAAGCCCAAAGCCACTTCTACACCAGCAGCTACATCTGGATGCTTTCATTGTGGAAAACAAGGACATATTAAAAAGGACTGTGTTATTTGGAAGAACAAGCAAGCTTCTTCAGCTAAAGTCCAATGTATTGGAGGAGAAGTCTCTAACACTGAGGCACAACCACAGGCTACAGAGAACTGGGAGGCCGAATATGTTCCGGAAATAAATCCAGAGCAGATCGTTCGAAGGCACCCTGTTCCACAAGATTGGCCGAGAGGGGCTGTGGCTAATCGAAAAGAAACTCAAAAGCAACCAGCTAACACTCAAGAAGGTGAACACACAGCAGCTAAGATGGGCTTCACAGCTACTGTGGGGAAGCTGAGGATTCTGGACTCTAAAGAGTTAATTCCACCTCATCAGCGAGCCTGGGTTAAACAGATGAGAGAAGAGGAAATAATCATAAATCACCGCCATGTAGTAAAAGGAACACGGGACACGGGCGCTGATGTCTCCAGCGTGCATTGTAAGTTACTCAATGACTATGATTCTGTTCCCTGCGGGATTTTGAAGGTTGAAGCTTTTGAGACTGCTGTAAAGCAAATGCCTCTAGTGAAAGTTCACTTACAGTTTGGAGGCTGGTCTGGAGAAAAGCTATGCCTTGCCCATATTAAGGGAGACCAACCGTTTATAATTGGGTCTGACTTGCTCTATCAATGTGCCCAAATGAACGCTGTGCAGACCAGGCAGCAAAAGAAACAGCTAGAGGGGATCCAGGAGAGTGAAACTGCAGATGCAATCTCCAGCCCTGGAGATGGGGAGGATGAGAGTGGCAAGGGGAGTGCACTCTCTCTCTCTCTCTCGCCATCAGAGGGGGGGGCTAGAACAGCCTGAGCAGCAACCTGCAGCTACAAAGCCCGAAACTTTTCCTTCTGCTGAGTTTAATGAAGAGAAAGTTATTCTCTCAAGTTCCGCTTCTGATTTTAAAGAGGCCCAATTGGTCTGTGAAACTTTGCAGAGTTGCAGAGAGCAAGCTAATACTTCTCAACCTTTGTCAGTTGACAACCCAAGTCGTTTTGTGTGGCTTAATGGACTGCTATTCAAGGAAACAATTCCAAAAGGATGCTCTCAAGACTGGGACACCGAGAAACTTCTAGTTGTGCCCAGAAAGTACAGAGAAGAAATCCTGAGAGTGGCACATGATATTCCACTTGCAGGGCACTTGGGAATTAAGAGGACGACAGCCAAGGTTCAGCGTAATTTCTATTGGCATGGACTTACAAAATCATTGAAGGACTATGTGAGCACGTGTGATACTTGTCAACGTGTGGGTTTTCCTCAAGACAAGACCAAGGCTGAGTTACATCCTTACCCAGTCATCAAAGAAGCTTTCCATACTGTCGGATTGGATTTGCTGGGACCACTTCCAAAGTCAAGGTCAGGTAAACAATATATTGTTGTTATTGTAGATCATGCAACAAGGTTTCCTGTCGCATACCCACTCAGTAATATCACTGCGCAGTCAGTGGCTAAAAGCATTCTGGACTTTGCTTCAGTATTTGGTTTTCCTAAGACTATAATTAAAGACCGTGGTTCTAACCTGATGTCTAAGCTAATGGCAAAAGTGTGTGAAATGGCAGATATAAAGCATGTCCCTGTGATAGCTTACCATCAGTCAGCTAATGGACTAACTGAAAGAATGATCCAGACTTTGGGCAAGATGCTAAAATGTTTTGCTCAGGAGCACAAAGATTGGGACGTGGCTGTTCCTTATTTGATGTGTGCATATAGAGATGTTCCCCAAGAGTCTTTACAATATAGCCCAAATGAACTCCTGTTCGGTAAAAATATCAGAGGGCCTTTGGAGATCCTCAAGGCAGACTGGGAAGGAGTGCTGTCTGAAAAGTGTCCAAAGAATGTTGTGGAGTATTTGAGCAACTTAAGGAGCACTTTGGACAGAGTCAGAGAGGCTGCTAGTCTGAACTTGGAGGAGGCTCAGAGAAAGCAAAAGGTGTATCATGATGAGCATGCTAGACACAGATCTTTTGTGGTCGGAGATAAAGTTCTTGTTTTGAACCCAGAGCATGTTACTAAGCTGGCAGTGGCTTGGTCAGGTCCTTTTGAAGTTTTACAAGTGATGCCTCATGATAATTATCTTATCAAAGAAGTAGACTCTGATAAAAAACCTACTGTGCTTCATGCAAACCGTTTGAAATTGTACAAAGAAAGAGCTAGTGTGGTGTTCCCCCTTACAGCAGTTCAAGAAGAGAATTGTGAAATTCCTGAGACTGCTCCAGAGGGTCAAAACAGCTTGCAGGAAGTGCAATTTTCTGAAAACCTGACAGTTAAACAGCAGCAAGAGTTGTGGGAAGTTTTGGAGTGTTTTCAGCCTTTGTTTTCTGAAGTACCAGGCAAGACTCATGTCATTTCTCATCATATTGACACCGGCAATAGTAAGCCAATTCAAACCAGATCTCATTCTGTCAATGGAGCCATGAAAGAAGTTGTAGAGACTGAAGTTCAACAAATGTTAGAATGGGGAATTATAAAGAAATCTACCAGTAGATGGGGAGCTCCTATTGTGCTTGTGCAAAAGAAAAAATTGGCAGAGGATGATCCACCTGAATATAGACTGTGCATTGATTATAGAAAGCTCAATGACATTACTGAATTGGATCCTTATCCTACTCCAAGAGTTGATGAATTAGTGCAACGTTTGGCCAATTCAAAGTACATCTCTACCCTTGATTGTTTGCGTGGCTATTATCAAGTTCCCTTGACACCTGAAGCTTCAGAGAAAACCGCATTTGTTTGTCATGCAGGACATTTCCAGTTTACACGCATGCCGTTTGGATTAAATGGAGCTAGTAAGACTTTCCAGAGACTGATGGATCGAGTCCTGGAGGGTCTGCCTTTTGCCTGTGCATACCAAGATGACATTTCTATCATGTCTTCCACTTGGAAAGAACATCTTCAGCATTTGAGGGAGGTTTTGCAAAGAATGCATGATGCAGGTCTAACAGTTAGAGCAGAAAAATGTCAGTTTGGAAAAAATGAGGTTACTTTTCTCGGGCATAGTGTGGGAGAAAATAAAATCAAACCTTTGGAGGCTAAGGTGGCCAGTATTGCAGAATGGCCTGTGCCCATTACTAAGAAGGGTGTTCAAAAGTTCTTAGGCATGGTTAATTTTTACAGAAAATTTGTCCAGGGGTTCTCTGAACTCGCTGCACCTCTCACTGACCTGTGTAAAAAGAAAGCGCCTATTAAGGTCCAATGGACACCTGAGTGTCAGTTAGCTTTTGATCAAATCAAGCAGAAGCTGGTGCAAGCTCCTGTGCTCAGGGCACCAGATTACAGTCAATCATTTTATCTTCAAACAGATGCCTGTGATAGAGGCTTGGGTGCAATTTTGGCACAGATGGATGAAAACCATGAGTTACACCCAGTGGCCTACTTAAGCAGAAAACTTCTAGAGCGGGAACGGGCTTATTCAGTTCCTGAAAAAGAAGCTCTTGCAGTGGTGTGGGCAGTCAATAAGTTGCATCCTTACTTAATGGGTAACAAATTTTTCATTCAAACAGATCATAATCCGCTTGCTTTTTTGAATAAGATGAAAGGTAACAATGCTAGAATTCTGAGATGGGCTTTAAGCCTACAAGATTTTCAGTTTGACATCCTACACATTAAAGGGAATAATAATGTGGTGGCAGATGCTCTAAGTCGTTGTGGAGAGTAAATTTTCAGTTCTCCAGTTTCTGATGCATTTTCTGTGTATTATTGCATTGCTTATTAATTTGTTTCAAAGTGCTGCTATCAGTATCTACCTCAAGCATGTATGATTGCTAGTTGCAGTAGTAGCTTTACAGGATGGCAATGTATCAATGATGTTGTTTTGTGGAGTTGCCACATTAACATTGGTTAATGAGCCTAACTCTTAAAGGGGGGCGTGTGAAGGCAGGAAAAGCCATTTAGTGTCAACTTTTGCTTAGCATCACTATTTTCCATTTTGAATGCTTAGAAAACCGTTGTTATAATTGTAGAGGCCTAGCAGAGACCTAAGAAACAAGGTGCACCTGCAGCCTGTTGCCAAGCAGATAAGGCTGTGCAAGGCCGAACCAGCATACCAGCCTAATTGGGAGATAGTTTTCATCTGTGAGAAATTGGGAGGGGGGAATGACTTCACTCTTCACTCCTGAACCCAATCCAGCTTGAACCGGCCAGAACCATCTAGAGGTTTCGGAGAATCACTGTTCCTGATTGGAAGTCAGGGGTCATCTGACTGGGATTCAGATTGCCATAAGTTTAGCCATGCTTATGCTATTCTAACTACTACTATCATCATCACCTGAACTGCTTTGGCACATTACTCTGCTCAGATACAGCAATGCCGCAATGCAAGAAACTAAGGCCTGAACCAGCTTAGCTTAAGAGTAAGGAACTTCAGCTAAGTAGTAGAGTTGTAAGTATAACCAGCAAGACTTTGTTATTTTCTTTGCCAGTGTGTCTTTAAGATTACTGTACTCGCATTTTAATTATTTTCTTTTAAACTCTTAATAAACCTTTTCATTTAAGAGGTGGTTTGAGTTATTTGACCTGACTCGGTTACATGACAACACGACTGGAGCTCTGGAGAGGGCGGCCAGTCGTGACACAAGTATGCAGAAGCTCAGGTACTTTAGAACTAACTCTTTGGATCTCAGCCATTGCTATAACTATTTATCTTTGTGAGGCTCATGCAATATCCATGTATTCTTCCTATTCAATGATCTAGAATTTCAAACCATAAGTGAATTTTAATTACTGAAATTGGTGTTCTGATTGATAAATCCCTTAATTGGTGATATGCACTGATTTATGTAACAGCAAAATGCGTAGAAGCATATAAATCTGTCACCAGTCACCTTTTTTTGGTTTGCTGATGCATTGCTTGGTGTAGCCCTAGTTTTCTTCTCTTTTGAAACATGAAAACAAAACATTAGATTATGATGCAGATCTCTGTCCATATTGCTGCATCATGATTGGATCTTCAGGTTTGTTGACACATAGATAATCTGGCCCTTACTTTGGTGTAATGTCTTTATGAGCTCAGGCCAAAGCTTTGGGTAATGATTAGGGGTGTGCATATCGATATGCCGAATAAACACCCCCCCCAAAAAATACCTTTTTGATATTTTTCAGTGTAGGGGGTTACCAGAAAAACCATGGTGGCAATAAATGGGGGCCAAAAAAGTGGACCACAAATTGTTCGGGGTCATTATGGCCTTGTGCTATTTTTTAGCTTCTCTCTCTCCCCACACCCCATTTTTTAGCCTCTCTCTCCCCCCTACCCCAGCTGAAGATCTGCTGCTGCAGTGAAGGAGACTGGAGGTGATGCTGGCTGAGATTTCCCAGCCAGTCCTGCCTTTAGTCCTTTGCTGCTGCAGCTGAACTTCACGTGGAGTTCGACTGTGGCGGGACGCAGAACTGATGTCTGGGCTCCCTCTGAGCCCAGCCTTCACCTCTGCACCATATTTTTCAGGTTCAGGTTTATTAACCCGAATTTTTTTTAAAAAAAAATCAGGAAAAGACAAATTAAGTATTTGCTTTGTTGGGGTTTTAAAAAAAACTGGGTCTAATAAACCCAAACTAAAAAAAAAAAAAAAAAACCCAAATAAAAATTGGTGCACACCACTGGTGGTGATACCCAGATCTAAACCAGATGTTGGTGCCGGCCATATCAATGCTATCAATTGCTAGAGTTGGGGGCTTTATCCTGTGTAGCACACCGAAAGTATTATTCCATTTAGGGATGCACAGCTAAAAAAATAAAATCAGTATTTTTCAGATCCTGATGTCAGGGATCTGAAAAATATTGTTGTTCCTAGTTTCCCAGGGTCCTTATCCAGCTTGGTATTTGGATCCGCTGTTTTTTTTTCCAGGATTCTGATATTTTTGGCTGTTTTATTCTCTATGGATACTTTTTCTGGGGGTTTGGAGGGGCTGTTTTTAAAGCTACTGGCACCAAAACTGCAATGGAGCTGCTGGTACATATCCTTTAAATTATCCCCAGATTTCAAGTGAATTGGTCTCCTGATCAAGGTGCCCCTTGACTCCTATAGGGGAAAAATGTAAAGCCTGAGAATCCACACCAATGTCCAACCTGAAAATTGCCCAGTCCAAACTGAATAGAAATGCTGTTGCAAGCCTAGCAAATATAAAATCAGAGCACCTAGCCAATGTACAATCACATAATCTTCTGCAATGTCAAACCAAAGAATCCACCACCAAAAGAAAACCTAACATGAGCAAAGAATGCAACTTTTTAAAGTCAACAAAAACAAGGTAAAAGGGTATAATCTAAGACAAATCAACCTGGCAAGCTACAAAGCCCTGGAAGACACAGACACTCAGAGGGAAAAAAGAAGAGAGAAAAATGGTCCTGGGAGCCTTCAAATGCAGGTTCCCAGTACTCCCAGTTAATTCTTAAGGACCATTACAATGATTCACATGGTGTTGATTTTCTCTTTAAACTAGTCTTTACTTCCAAGAAAAAGCATTTCACTCCTGAGGTGCCTCCTTTAAGAATGGATTCTTAAGTAGCTCCCCCCCCCAATATATATTTTTTTATATAAATTTTATTTGGTTTTATACTAAAAGTTTTCCATTACATTGAACAACATCTATAACAATATCAAATTTCAATTCTAACTTAAAGTTGTTATAGTTCCATATCATATAATAAAAAAAGAAAAAAGAAAAATGGAAAAGTTTTTAGACTTCCCCTTCACCTCTATCTGCCTCTTAATAAAAAGTTCATCCCGTCGTAGGTAATCTAATCTTAATAAACTATCAATACCATATATAGAAAAAAAAACCATAGTCTGTTAGTAAATATACTTATACTTAATCATTATAAAAAAGATCAGAAATAATCCTCTGGATCAGATTAGAAAGTATTCTTCCATTCTTCCCATTTTTAACTCATATTCACAATAATGCATCCACGCCCCCCATTCCCCCAAAAACCGAACGTCATTTTCTTCGTTTAGAATGGCTGTGAGTTTTGCTATTTCTGCCACTTCAAACATTTTAACAATCCAGTCTTTTTTCTCAGGAGTTTCTAGCCCTTTCCATTTCGCTGCATAAAGCAGTCTCGCAGCTGTTGTGGCATAAATCAAAAAAGTTCTTTGTATTGCTAAGTCATCTGGAATCATACTCAATAGCATCATTTCTGGTGTTTTGGGTATATTCTTTTGTAGTATTAGTCTCAATTCATTATAAATCATGTCCCAGAAATCTTTGGCTTTGTCACAGGTCCACCACATGTGATAAAAGGAACCAATTTCTTTGTTACATTTCCAACAAGTAGGGGACATCGTTTTATAAATCTTTGCAATTTTCTTGGGTGTTAGATACCATCTATACATCATTTTATAAATGTTTTCTCGCACTGACTGTGCTTTTATTTCTTTTAGATCTTTGGACCATAATCTTTCCCATTTATTTAAAACAATATCATGTCCCACATTTTGAGCCCAATCGATCATAGTTGGTTTAATCGTATCCTGCTCACAATATATTGTTAAAAGGAGATTATACATTTTAGAAATCAGTTTTGTATTATTATCTAGTAAAATCCTTTGAAAAGAAGATTTTTCTTTAGAAAAACCTTTTTTAGCATCTTGTACAAAAACTGATTTGATTTGGTATATTGGAGCCATTGTAAATCATCCTTAAGAAGTTGAAAGTCTTTTAGTGAGCATTTCTTTCCTTCCCAATTAATTAGATCTTGATAAGTAATAAATTTGTCTGGTCTAAGTGGGCGCAAAGTTAGCATTTCTTGAGGCGATATCCACATCGGTGTTTCTGGTTCCAAAATGTGTTTATATCTCATCCAGATACGAAGTAAAGAGGACCTGATTATATGATTACGAAATGTTGCTTGTAATTTAATTTTATCATACCACAAATAGCCATGCCATCCACTTAAATTATTATAACCTTCCAAGTCTAACAAACGTATATTTGACAAGTTCATCCAGTCTTTTAGCCATACTAAAGCTGCCGCTTCAGCATAGAGTTGAAAATTAGGCAGTGCTAAACCTCCTCTAGTTTTTAGATCCACCAAGTATTTATAAGCAGTCCTTGGTTTTTTCCCTTGCCAGATGAAGTTTGAAATGTCTTTCCTCCAAGTTTCAAAATATTTAGTTTGTGATATTATTGGTAAATTTTGGAATAAGAAGAGCATCCTCGGTAAGACATTCATTTGGATCGTTGAAATACGTCCCATTAGTGACAATTTTTTGTTTGACCATATAATCATATCAGTTTTAATCTTACCCCATAACTTGAGGTAATTGTTGGTTATCAGATCTTTATTCTTTGCAGTAATCCAAATTCCCAGGTATTTAACTTTGTTAGCTTTCTCCCAGCCAGTATATGATATAAATTCCTGTTGCTGTGTTTCCGATAAATTTTTAAATATTATCTTTGTTTTTTCTTGATTCACTTTAAAGCCTGATACTTTTCCAAAATCGTCCAAAGTCTCCTGAAGTATATTCATTGACTGTGTTGGATTTTCCAAAATTAGCAGTAGGTCATCCGCGAATGCTCTCAACTTAAATTCATGTTTTTTAATTCTTAACCCGCGGATGTCCTCCATACTTCTTAGTTTCACACATAGCGGTTCCAACACCAACAAAAATAAAAGTGGAGACAAGGGGCATCCCTGTCTAGTCCCTTTCGTGATTTGGCAATTATCTGACATTGATTCATTAACCAAAATTTTAGCTTGTTGGGAGGTATAAATAGCCGATATACCTTTCTGAAAACGATCTCCAAAATTCAATTTATCCAAAATCCGTTTCAAAAAGTTCCAAGAGACCATATCAAAGGCTTTTTCTGCATCCAAAAATACAAAAGCCGCAGTTTGTTGAATATTCTGGTCATAATATTCCAGTGAGTCTAGTAAAATTCTTACATTGTCTTTTATTTGCCTTCCTGGTATAAAACCTGCTTGGTCCTCGTGTATAAGATCCTTAATAAATTGTTTTATCCTACATGCCAAAACCGAAGCAAAAATTTTGTAGTCCACATTTAACAGGGATATAGGTCTGTAATTAGATGTTTTTTCTGGATCTCTTCCTTCTTTGGGTATCAATGATATAAATGCATGTGACCAAGTCTCCGGGGATGTTCCCTCGTCCAAAATTGCATTGTAAAGTGAGCCAAAAAATCCAACTAAATTGTCACTAAATGTTCTATAAAATAATGCAGTAATTCCATCTGGTCCAGGTGTTTTATCCGTTTTTTGTCTCAGTATTGCTTCTTGTATTTCTTCCCTTGTTACTGGAGCTTCAATACATTCTCTCTGGGTCATTGACAAAGCTTTCATCTGTATTGAGTTTAGAAATTTATCTATTTTCTGTTTTGGAGTATTTTCTTTCTGATATAACTTAGAGTAGAATGAAACAAATTCTTTCTGAATTTCTGAAGTTGAGTAAACTGGTCCTTTAACAGTTTGGATTTTTGTTATAATCTTCTTTTGGAATGAGTCCTTCAGTTGTGTTGCTAAAAATTTTCCTGGTTTATTTGCATATTCAAAATACTTTTGTTTAGCAAATTTCAGATTTTTATTCATTTCCTCCATTATTACCAAATTTAATTGGTGTTTAGATGCAGAAATCTTTATTTGAATTTCTCTTTTCTCCTCTTCCTGTGTTACCGTTACCAATTTCTGCTCCAAATTTTGTAAGTTCCAAAGTATATTGTTTGTAAATTGCAATTGAGTCTTCTTCCAGGCCTAATGTTTCTGTATCATAAAACCTCTCAGAACAGCTTTGAATGCATCCCAAACTGTATTCAAAGAAGTTTCCCCATTAAGGTTAATTTCAAAAAAGTCTTTCATTAAAGCCTGTAATTCCTTTTGTATCTTGTTGTCTTTTAAAAGTTTATCATTCATTCGCCATCTAAATGCTTGTTTATTGTTCCAATCAAAAGTAACAGGATTGTGATCAGAAAAAGTTCTAGGTAAGATATGAATTTTACGTAGTTGCGTGAAGATTGATTTACTGGCCCATATCATATCGATTCTGGAGTGTGAATCATGTCTTGCTGAATAAAAGGTGTATTCTTTAGCTGTTGTATTCATTGTTCTCCAAATGTCTTGTAATTCTAATTCTGAAGCCATGGTAAAGAAAGTTTTAGGCAAGCATCCATCGTTGATGTCTTTTGCTTTTGATTTTTTGTCCAGAGATGGGAGAATAATTCCATTGAAGTCGCCCATCAATAAAATTTGGTCTTTTGCGTGCTGGACTATCAAATCATGTAATTTTTCGTAGAAGGATTTTTTCCCTTCATTGGGTGCATAAATTCCAACCACTATTGTCCTTTGTCCCAATATTTTAGTTCTGATAATTACAATTCTTCCTTCATTGTCTTTATATACTAATTCTGGACAAAGATTGGGGTGGGCATAGATTACCACTCCCTTTGTTTTAGTTTTGGCTGAAGCAATAAATGCTTGTCCAAGCACCTGTTTCTCCAAGTATTTTTTATGCTTTGAAGCTATATGGGTCTCTTGTAGACAAATTAGGGAGTATTTATATTTCTGTAGATATTTGAAGATTCTAGCCCTTTTAGTTTTCTCATTCAGTCCATTTACATTCCAAGAAATTGCTTTTGCCATAATGTAGTATTTTTTAGCAAAATAAAAAGTCTATAATTTGGTACCTCCTTCTGCACCCTGTACCTCTTCTTCTTCCTCTTCTTCTTCCTCCTTCTCTCCAGGTAATTCTTTAAGGTCCATCTTATATTTTCTCAGAAATTTCCCCACATCTGCTTGAGATAGAATTGTCGTTTTCACTTCCTTGTAGGTGAAAGCCAAACCTTGTGGCATAATCCAACGGTATTTGATACCATTAGCTTTCAGTGTAGACACAAAGTCTTTGTAGTTATTCCTCTGTGAGAGTAGATGCCTTGGAATATCCTTCAATAGTATAAGAGAGGAGTCTCCTGCTGACACTGGATTTTCATAATGAATCTTCATAATCTTATCTTTAACTCTGGTGTCATAAAACACTATCATCAAATCTCTTGGCTTAGATCTTCTCATTCTAGCAGGTAATGGTATCCTATATATTCTGTTAATGGCTTGTTTTAATTCTTGTTCATCTATCTGAAATAAGTAGGCCAAGTTTGGTATTGCAGTTTCTTTATTGTCTCCCATCATATCTGGAAAGTTGCGTATACGAAGATTGGTCTCTCTCACTCTCATCTCCATCATTGCCATTTGATTTTTTGCCGCCATCTGATCAGTTTGTATTGTTTCAATCTGTTTTTCTTGGCTTGTTAATTTTTTCTTTGTGTCCTTGTGCTCATCCATCACTTTCTTAATTGATACATCCATCGCTTGCATATCTGTCTTCATAACAGTCATTTGAGTTTTTACTTCTTTCAAGTCTCCAGTGACCACATCCAACTTCTGATTAATAGCTTGGGATGGTTGACCAAGATTTGTCATCATAGAAGTCAGCTGTGCCATCTGTGTAGACATCTGTTCAAACTGTTTATTTGTTGCCTCAGTTTGTTTAGTTAGCATATCCTGTAGCTTTTTTTCCATGGTCGAGGTTTGTAAAGAGTCCCTTGGTTTAGTATAGGCAGGGCTGTGTAGTGAGCCAGAGCGGGGTCGAGACATTTACATTCAAAAAAAGCTGGTAAAATACATGTCCACAGATAGGGCCTTTAAGGTGCTGATTAAAAGATGATAATTCAAACATCAGCCTAATAATTTTTTCGGGTTGAAAAGAGTCGAAATTGGCTTTAAAATTGCATTTTAAAGTTTTAAAATACCAGTGAGTTTTTTCGGTCGCTCTAGATTGGGTTAATCAGGAAGTATACCGGAAGTTGCAAGTGCTGCGGACCTTCTACCGCCTCTTCTCGATGGTTATTCCTTCAGGAATGATTTCAATGTAACTCGAGTGCGACGCATATTCAGTCCCACAGCTACTTCCTGTTGTTTTAGTTCCGATGATAGAGAGGGTGTTATAGAGAGTCTTCCGTTCCAGGCGCTCCCTTACTACAAACGTGGCAGGAAATTCTTTTCGCCGGAAAATCAGGAAGAAAGATCACCCTCCCCTTCCCTCGGACCTTCTCATTGGTGATAGATCTTGTCAATCTAAAAGGTATCCTTCCGACTCTTTGTTATGGTTTAGGCTGATCAATTTGATAAAGGTCCTGTCGCTAATCCCGATGACTAACTCAGATCAAACTTTTTCAGTTCGAATTAAGGAGGAATGGGGGTCTCAGAAATGTTCTTATCAGCCCCCCGTCTGTTCAAATATTCCAGTAAGTAGACGCAGAGTTCTTTGTACTCACTTGGGTGTCAAGAGGTGAGGTTCTTTTCTTTATGTAGTCCTTATGCTGGTGATAAGGTGGTGGAGGGTAGAGCTTGAGGCCAGAGTTGCGTTTTGGCGATGTCCTTCCCTAGTGCCCTCGCAGGACCGGCGTCCAGGACTCCGAGGGGCTTAAAAAAGCCCCCTCAGAGTACCTAGGAGGTCAAACCGCGTTTGCGGGCTGCAGGGAATTCCTGCTTTCCAACCCACTTGCAAGGGTCGGATTGGGGTATCTATGTACCCCAAAAATAACGCAAACTTGGATTTCTCCCAGGACAGCCTGGGGAAATGGAGTGCTCTCTCCAGCGGCACCACCGGAAGTCCCTCCCCCCCCAATATATTTTTGTGAGGTTTGCGGATAGCATTGCTTCCCTCTTCCTTAATAGGAGAGCTGTTTATAGTCTTCATTTTTGTGCACCACCCTTGGATATAAAGACAGTCTCAATGAATGAAAACAAACATGCACACATACAGACATCATACAGGGCCAAACTGCAGATCCCCTAGTCCTTTTAGAAAAATATGTAACATGCAGAGCTATTGGCAACAATTTGTCCCAGAAGATTCTTGATTTTTTGTTCAGTCGTGATCATTAAATAACATTCCATATACTAAGGAGGCATAGTGTTCATTGGTTTTCAGCTAGGAAATAACCCCTGCCGAGACATATGTACATTAAACAACATTGTTCAATTCATTTGCCCAATGTAAATTGAAATTGCAGTCTTTTAAAAATAAAAGCCCATTAAGTTAAATACAGGCTTGCGACAAACGTTAATTGAGCTCCTTTTCTATCTAGCTGCCCAAAAAGTGAATCTGAAGATAAATGTCCTGAAATTGCTGCTTGAACAATTTAAAGGAGCTCTTTCTTTCTTCCTTTCTTTTTCACAGTGTGTGTGTTGGTGGAGGAAAGAATGAGGCTCAGACAATGGTTTCTACAATTGGAACAAAAGACACAGATTTAAATTTCAGCACTGTGAAAACTATGTATTTCCATAGTAAAGACACAGAAACGGAAAGATGCTTGAAATATTTTAATGGCTATCTATATGTGGATCACTTTGCACTTCTCAAGAGTGGTGACCTTCAGAAAAGCAGACTGTATTCCTCAGGACATCCTTTGAAATGTACACAGCACATGGAATTATCGCAGCCAAAAATGTGTGTTGCAAGCCATGAATAAACCATGGCGGATACCTCATTTCAATGCAAGCTATCATGACAATTCAAGGACCAGTGTATCCTTTACTCAACTCAGCATGAATCCCATCATGTTATTTACAGTTATGTAATTATTTTAAATTATTATTTTTCTTTTCCAAATACTGTCACTGAGGCTGTGATTTTGATGGGAACCATGGGGAACTGGGCAAAGGAGAGAACAACTCCTTCCTCTCGTGACATTCACTGGGGGAGGGGGAGATGGAACTTCCTGTATTGTTTTTCCCCTCAAGACAGATTTCTGGAGAAGTGGCATATGGACAGAGAAAGAGCTAGAGAACAACCCAAAGAGTGATTCTTCTAGGGTTGTCACCCTGTTAAAGAAATTGTAATCAATTAATTGTAATGAATCAATTAATGAGCTAAAACACAACTGCATACTTTCCATATAAATAAAAACTATTTCATGTCTTGTCACATTTTATTTTCATTATGACTATGGGGCCTCAAAAGCTGGAAGTGGCCTGGACAACTGAGAAAACCAAGACACCACTAGGCACCCATGTGGCATCATAATATCCAAAAAGGGCTCAAGCCTAAATTCTAGTTTTGTGGATAATTCCCAGATTTTATTTGGGAGATCAATCATGCAATATGAATATTTGCATGTCGGCGCTAACCTGATTTGGACAGTATGCACTCTAATTCTTGCTCTTTCCTCTGCTATCCACTCCACATAGGGGCAAGATTACAATCACATTCCTGTGATTCAACATCCATCTTCTCAAAAATGCAAGTCCACAGTGTAGGGAGGGGGAAAGAATCATTGCTTTTACCAAGACACCATGCCTCATAAATTCTATACAGTGTGTTTCCATGTTGGAATGATGTTGCAGAAACCAACATCTGGACTCTCCCACTTGTGTAGGGAGAGTGAGTATTGGGTGAAATATTCATGAACCTTGTGCAATCCGTTCTGGGGCATTTGTAGTAAACTTTATTTCCTTGTATCTGAACCTCTGCTTATAATAGTATTTGGATATGCTCTGAAAGCCATTCAGAATCATAGTGCTAATTTATTTTAGCCAAATTGGTGACAACAGAAAAGGAATTCTTCACTTGCCTTATTGAACTTGTCAGACACAATTGCACGTATAGGGCAGGATCAGAGTCTGCTAATACTCTCTCGTTACTGAACAAGCTGCTGAGTTTTAAACACAGTAATTGCTTTCCACCCTTTATTGATAGATATATCAAACTGATGGTATAATATTCATCTTCAGCTAATACACCAATTTGCTAAACTCTGCAAGAAAATACCCTATTTACTTGAAAGGAAATTTCCCCAGGAATTGTTTTTAGCCCCCCCCCCCCCAGGAGTGATGTTAAGACAACCAGGTGTGTGTGTGTGTGTTTCTGTTAAATCTAAATGTAAGTTATATGTATGTACAGTGATTACAAATCTTTTGTGTATAGCTGTTCTTAGTATATGGGGGGGTCATCTTATATTCAGGATTGTCTTCCTTTTGAGTTAATATGGGTATGTACTTACTTTTACCAAATTTACCATAGATTGGGAATATTAGCTAAACTTTTATATTACCTTGCCTATTATATACACACACTGTATAAATAAGAAAGAAAACCTAAGCAGAACCCTATTTTAAAGAGACAGGGATCTGGAACTCTACATGGGTAAAAGCAGCTGAGGGAAAAGTTTCATGGGGATGGCAGCTGGAAGGGAAAGAGTTAAATGTTCTCTCCTCCTCCTCCTCCCCCCCCACACCTTTTTTTCAGGAGTATTCATGCAATGCTTTGCAGTGGAAGAGACTGCTGGGTCCTTATGACAGGTGGATGCAGTATCTCAGGTTGATCCTGGACATATTATTCATAGCTATCACCTTTCTTCAGAGTGCATTAATGTGCAAGAGCCCACTTCTTCAGATGAAAAAGATCTCTTTATCAAGATCCCTAGTAGAAAGACCTGGCTTTTAGAGACAAAGGGAGGTGTTTTAGAGATGGGTCTTATTTAAGTTTTATGGTTTTATTGTTCAAGACCTCGGTCTAAGAACAGGGGGAAAGAAATGAAAGAAAGTGCATTGAAAGTGGAATGAAAGTACATTATTCAGTATGTGAGAAAGCGCCCAATACCTCCACAGGAAAAAACACACACAAGTCTTACAAAGCAAACCACAGCACAACTTCCTTATAAGCTCACTGAGTGGCATTCAATTAGAATTACAGTGGATTTAAGATTGTGCTGATATTAATTTATTTTTATTCTATTTGTATTTTACACTGCCCTTCCTCCAAGGAGCTCAGGGCAGCATACATCGGTCTCTCTTCCTCCATTTTATCCTCATAAGAACCCTGTGAGGTAGGTTAGGCTAGAAGTGTGTGACTGTCCCAAGGTCAGCCAGACATCTTCCATGGCTGAGTGGGGTTTTGAACCTTTGCCTCTGTCCTAATCCAATGCTCTAACCATTTTACCTTAAAGCCATCTTAACGATCAACACCATTTCAAGCCTTCGTGTACAAGAGCCTACTCTTCAGATGAAAAGATCTCTTTATTAAGCTGTACCAGTAGAAAGACCATATACATATTTTCATAAATTGTGACAACAACCCGAAGAGGATTCACAAACCAGCACTGATGGCCATTGTCGTGTTGAGGTGCAAGGGGCACAAGGGGGCGTTCCCGGGGCAAAAGGGGTTATAAAGTTGTATAACAGCAGTTCCTCCCCCAAGAAGCACACACATACACACTGGTGCGGGCTTTCCCTTCCGGGAAATCCCTGCCAGCGTAGCTGCACTGGTGGTGCAGCCACACCTAAAAAAGGAAGGTGCAGAAAAGAGCAACCAAAATGATTAGGGGACTAGAGCAACTGTCCTGTGGGGAGTGGTTAAGATGCTTAGGGCTGTTTAGCTTGGAAAGAAGGCAGCTGAGGGGAGACATGATAGAGGTCAATAAAATTATGCATGGTTTGGAGAGAGTGGACAGGGAGAAGCTTTTCTCCCTCTCCCATAATACTGGAACGCGAGGTCATCTGTTGAAGCTGGAAGGTGAGAGATTCAAGGCAGATAAGGGGAAGTATTTTTTCACACAACGCATGGTTAAATTGTGGAACTCCCTGCCCCAGGATGTGGTGATGGCTGTCAACTTGGAAGGCTTTAAGAGGGGAGTGGACATGTTAATGGAGGAAAGGGGTATTCATGGCTACTATTTAAAATGGATGCTAGTCATGGTGCATACCTATTCTCTCCAGGATGAGAGGAGCATGCCTATTATCTTAGGTGTCATCTTGCCTGTGGGCTTCTTAGAGGCACTTGGTTGGCCACTTTGTGAACAGACTGCTGGACTTGATGGGCCTTGGCCTGTTCCAGCAGGGCATTTCTTATGTGAGGGCCAGTGGTGCCCAGGCACCTGCATATTTGCCCCTGTGCCAGCATTAGGGTTGCCATCTCCAGGTCCTAGCTGGAGATCTCCTGCTATTACAACTAATCTCCAGCTGATAGAGATCAGTTCACCTGGAGAAAAATGGCCGCCTTGGCAATTGGACTCTATGGCATTGAAGTCCCTCCCCTCTCTAAACCCCGCCTTCCTCAGGCTCCGCCCCAAAAACCTCCCGCGAGTGGCAAAGAAGGACCTGGCAACCCTAGCTGGCATAAGTGCCACCTTATTCCATGATAAGGTGCCACCTACACCGGTGCAGGGTTACACCAGCTCCTAAAGAGCTTCACCCCCCTCTTGAGTAATGGGCTCTTCTTCTTCCCAGAGCAGAAGTAAAGTCATACTGACTTCCTCCATCACATAAAAATCTGACTCCGCAGCCAGCCAGCCCCTTAACAGGCCTTTTTTTCCTGAGTCAAGATAGGCCTATCATCTTTGTGCCTATTAGGTCCCGCTAAAATGAATGGCACTTTTGCAGGAGTAGCACTTGGTGGATTGTCCCCTTGTAATTGACTTGACCATACTGTAGATTTTCAAATCATTGCTTGTGTTAATTAATGTTCATTAACTGCCTTTTTTTTTTCTAGGTACATAGTCACTCCGTGATAAATTAACCAATATAGAGTATTATGAAATTGGATTCTGAAGTGTCTTCTCTAAATAACTCTTCACATAAGAGATTCTCCACAACTCTTCACAACTTATTCCCAGAATAAAGCTATCCGTCACTGAATTATCTTAATCGTAACTGTCATTGTCATGTATATTTTATAGATGTTGGGCTAGCTGGAGATTTGTCTGAGGATGTGCTCCTCTGCGTTTTTGTGTGCTATTTGGCTCAGCACCTCAGAAATGAAATAAAAAAAACTACTGCCGTGATCCAAGAGCTTCCAAATGCACATGAAGCACCTTGCGCACACAAGCTTGGCCTCCAATGTGCACACAAAACTGCATACGCTCAGGCCATTAACTTTAATGGGCTAAGACATATTTCTTGCATGCTCTGGAGATCCCAGATTCGATTCTTCTAAAATTGCAAAAATAAGCACTTCTTTTCCTAGCATTAAGGCTAAGTTTTTAAAGATGAGTTAAAAAAAAAGTCAGACTAGTTTAAAACTGATTGGGGTCAACCCTGCCAAAGGCTATGAGAATAAAAGATAATTTATCTACTGTCATTTCTCAGCGCTGTGAAGGGGCTAAGGTTTGATTCACTGTTTTTGCATTCTAATTGCAGGCAATTTCCACACTAATCACCCACACCTTACAAGCTCTTTTCTTTCTTTCTTTCTTTTTTTTTACCTTTGTGCCATTTACAAATAGATTGAATTCCAAGAACCCTATCTATAATGTAATTATATTTGTGTTTACATGGATGGAGTTGAAAATAGTTTGCCGGTGATGTTTTTTTTTCTTTCCACAATAAATTGTACTTGAATGAACTCTACAGTGATGAAAGAAAGAAGATATAAAGCTTAAGTACAAGAGAAATATTTTCCCGAATCTCGGGTAGATGGATATTCAGATGGGAAATATACTTAACTTCACAGAATTCACATACATAACTAGTTACCCCTTTCTCTCCACTCTATTTACACCTCTATTTATTGAATATACAAAACAATGTTAAAAACAACAGCCACACACTGACAGGGAAATCAAAATATGTCGACCACCAAAGGTACAATTCCTTTTCCTCCAACAGGAATATCCTCAAGGGGTGTATCTGCTGCGATCTCATCTTCCTGAATATTGATTATGTTTAAAAAGATGAAATTGAGCTTTTTCCAATAACCCAGTAAATGCTCTGCTCTCCAATTCATACAGACAGTCAGCAGGGTAGGAGAGAGTGAAGTGATCTCACATCTACATATGCAAGCATCCCATTGCAACAAGGATTGAAATTGTAAGGGGTTTCCATTCCTCTGGCATGGTTCTCTGTCTCTGCCTGTCTGTCTCTCTCCCTCAGAGGTGGATAATCTGCACAAATTAGGCCTCTGCATGATTTTATGTTGACAACGAACAACATGTCCACAGTGAAGGGGAAGAATGCATACCACTCCTTCACTATGCTATATTAGCCCCATCCCTGGATGAATCTATGAAGTGAAGCTGAAAAAAAATCACCCGATGGATTGGCTAACAACCACACCACAGGAAGAAAAGAGTAGGAATAATGGACAGTTCTCACAGTGGAGAGAAGTAAGCAGTGGGGTCCCACATGGATCGGAATTAAGGCCGGTAATATTTAATGTGTTCTTAAATTATCTGGAACTAGGGATAAGTAGTGTAGTGGCCAAGTCTGCAGATGGCACAAAATTATTCAGGATGGTGAAAACCTAGGATGACTGTGAAGAGATCCAGGAGGATCTCCACAAACTGGGTAAGTGGACAAATGAAGCTCAGTGCTGGTAAATGTAAGATGATGCACACTGGGACAAAAAAAACCCACTTCAAGTATAGGCTAATGGGGTCTGAACTTGCTGAAACTGAGAGGGGAAAAGATGTTGAGGTTGTCATAGATAGCTCGATGAAAGTGTCAACCCAGCATGCTGCAGTGGCAAAAAAAAAAAAAAAAAAAAAAGGAAGACTCTATGTTAGGGATTATTAGGAAAGGGATTAAATTAAATAGCCAATAACATGATCAATAATATTGATCAATGGTGTGGCCTCACTTGAAATACTGTGAACAGTTCTGGGCAATGTATCTCAAAAAGGACACTGCAGAGCTGGAAAAAGTGCAGAAGAGGGCAACCAAGATGCTTAGGGGGTGGAACACCTTCCCTATGAAGAAAGGCTGAAGAATCTGGGATTTTTTAGTTTCGAAAAATAATAACTAAAGTGGATATGGTGGAGGTTTATAAAATTATGTATGGGGTGGACAGAGTGGGCAAAGAGAACTTTTTCTCCCTCTCCCAAAGTACTGGAACTAGAGGACATCCAGAGAAGTTGATGGGCAGTAAATTCAGGATGAACAAAAGGAATGGAAATACTTCTTTACACAGTGGGTGATTAAAATGTGGAATCCGCAGCCAGAGGATGTAGTGATGACCGCAGGCTTAGAAGGCTTTAAAGGGGGATTGGATTAGACAGATACATGGAGGATAGGTCTATCAGTGGCTGCTAGCCACAGTGACCAAAGGAAACCTGCACATTCAGAGACAGTCAAACTCTGCCTCCCAGTGCCAGTAGGCAACCTCAGGGGAAAGCCCCGGCCTCTGTGCCCTGTTGTTTGACCTGCAGAGGAACTGGTTGGCCACTTTGTGGAACAAGATCCTGGACTACATGGAGTGCCCGGCTCTTCTTATATTCTTCCATGAATTCTGGATTCCCAGAAATACTTCAGATGTTTGAGAATTAATCCATGCAGAGTAGTGTTGCCAGGTTCCACTTCACCACCGGCGGGAGGTTTTTAGGGCAAAGCCTGAGGAGGGAGGGGTTTGGGTAGGGGAGTGACCAATGCCATAGAGTCCAGTGGCCAAAGCGGCCATTTTCTCCAGGTGAACTGATCTCTATGAGCTGGAGATCAGCTGTAATAGCAGGAGATCTCCAGTTAGTACCTAGAGGTTGGCAACCCTAATGCAGAGGAACCCAAGTGTAGTGTGTAGTTGTGGGCAGGGGTAGATTAGGACACTAAAACAGCCAAGCTAATCTAAAATGGCAGATGTGGGGCTGGCAGCACCATAGGATCTACAAGGTTAAGACCCAGGGCATGATGTTAATAGGCTTGCCCATACTGCTGCCACTTCCTTCTTTTCCATAATGTCCTTCAATGTAATAATATGAATCTGAATAATTGTCACAAAGCGGCGGGTGAATTCATAAACGTTCCACCACAGCTGTTATTATCTCAACATGGATAATCCCTGGTGAATTCAAACCCTCTTCCTATGAAGTTATTAATGTTTGGACTTGCCCTTAGAGGTTTGGCTAGTCAATGATTTCACAGCATGTTTTCAGCAGTATTCTTAACCTCTTCGGGGGAGGGGGACTGCTTTTAAGTTATATGTGTTCTGGGAAAGAAGCAGCGGTCTACATCACTGGATTGCAAGGAACCTATTGGCATCCACAAAATAATAATCAGAGGAATGGGCTAGGCTCCAAAAAGGCCTGAGAAACACTCTAAAAACCGCACTCTTCTATGTTTATAAATTAAACAGAGTTCCAGGCTAAGCAGAGTTACACCCCTCTAAGACCATTGAACTCACTGTGCTTAGAAGGGTATAACTCTGCTTCAGCTTCTATGGCCTGCCATATTATTTTGAAAGCAAACAAATAGAAATGTGAAAAAAAATTCTTTTTGCCATCAGGAGCAAATGAACCGTGACCTACTGGAATTTCAGATTTCTTAGTTGGCCGACTAGAGAGGTATTTGTGGGGAGAGAAAAGGTGAGCATTTCTGCTTGTTACAAATATGTTGTTTATGTAAAAAACAGACCAGCTGAAGAAAAGAATATACAAGTCGGCATTTAGATAGTGTTTACTCAGGTGAAAATGGGCTTGTATACCTTTCAAACCAAACACAATGATATTGGTTGCTTAGGAAGCACAGAAGAGGTATGGTGACCAGAACTGTACACAGTATTCCAAGTGTGGTCTCACCATAGATTTGTCTAATTATGGCCAGCATGGAATCTGCCATTTTTACAGCAGCCATACACTGGGTTGACATCTTCATCGAGCTATCCACTACTACCCCACGATCCCTTTCTGGGTCTGTCGCTGCCAGCACAGATCCCATCAGTGTATATGTGAAGTTGGGATTTTTGCCCCAATATGCATCACCTTACACTTGCTCGCATTGAATCTCATTTGCCATTTTGAGCCATACCTCCAGTTTGAAGAGTTCCTTTTGGGGCTCTTCACAGTCCAATTTTGTTTTAAGCACCCTAAATAATTTGGTGTCATCTGCAAATTTGGCTGCCTCGCTGTTCACCTCCAACTCCAGGTCACTGATGCACAGATTGAAAAGCACCGGTCCCAATACAGATCCCCACTGCTCACAACTCTCCATTGTGAGAACTAACCATTGATTCCTACTCTCTGCTTTCTATTTTTCAGCCAGCTCTCAATCCGTAAGAGGACTTGTCCTCTTATCCCATGGTTATCCCATGATTATGAAGTTTGCTTAGCAGTCTTTGGTGGGGGACTTTGTCAAAAGCCTTTTGGAAATCCAAATACACAATGTCCCCATGCTCATGCTTATTGACACTTTTCAAGAAACTCTAAAAGCTTAGTGAGACAGGACTTACCTTTACAGATGCTATGTTAGGTTTTGCTCAGCAGGGCTTGCTCAGCAGGACATTTATATCATGCTCTTTCTCTGAAGCTCAAAGCAGCATTTTAGCTTCACTGATGCACTGTGGGTAAGATTAGGCTGGGACACAGGTTGGTTGGCCTTACATATTATAGCCTTGATTGGTCTTCCCCCTCCCTTTCCACTAGCTATTTCCCTCAAGTTCAGGGCTCATCTACCCTTTCAACCAGTCTGAAACCAAAATACCTGACAAGGACTACCTGAAGGAATTAAAGGGTTCCAGATTTACCTGGAGCCCGAGTTGCCGGTGCTGGGTGGGAGGAGAGCGCAGCGGGCGGCTTGAAGACGGCGGGGCGGCTCCCAATGCTGTCGTTGCTTCGGGCAGCCATCCCTGCCCTGTTCAGCCTATCGGGCTTGGCTGCATAGCCAATCAAATGTGGCCCCTTCTTTGAGAAGGGGCCAATGGGAGGAGGGGCTCTGAGTGGGGAGGGGGCAGGCAAGGAACGGACCAGAGGTGAGCTTTTCACTCTGGTCTGTTCCTTTTGTCCCACCATCCCACCCTAATTTGTTTGTTGTTATAGAACTGTTTATGATTGTGTTTGTATTATGTTATTGTCACAACTTATGCGAGGTGAGCTTTTGGCAGGATCCGTTAAGGAGGAAAGAGGTCTGCGAACCCCTTTCCTCTGGTGCGGGGAATCCCAGTAAGGGATTTCGGGGAGAGGCACGGCAGTAAGGCAAGCCAGTGCAGGGGTGGCCAGAAGGCCTCTCCCCAGGTGGCTGTGGGATTTACCTAGTGGCTCATGTCCTGATATTTTCTGGAAAAAGCCATCCCTGGTGACTCCAGCGGGACCGCTGAAGTGGGTGACATCAGTCTGCATTGGGGTCGGCAGATGTAAGGGATCCTGCCTAAAATGCTGCGCCAATGCTTACAGCTGTTATTGTAAAATTAAGTTGTGGCCGTTTTTCCCTTCCACATAAAAATTTCTTCTTCTAGTACAGAGTGCTGCGTGGTTTGTTATGTATGCTAATAAAGTAGGGTTGCCAACTGCCAGGTAATAGAAGAAGATCTCCTGCTAATTCAACTGATCTCCATCCGATATAGATCAGTTCACCTGGAGAAAATGGCCACTTCGGCCATTGAACTCTATGGCATTGAAGTCCTCCCTCCCAAAACCCGCTCTTCTCAGGCTCCGCCCCAAAAATCTCCCGCTGATAGTGAAGAGGGACCTGGCAACCCTATAATAAAGGGTCAACAGCCAGCTTTTCCTCTGGTCTTTCCCTGCGCTGGTAACTTGGGATGGCGGAGTGCTGTGAACCCTTCATCTGAGTTTTTTAAAACTCCCTTCAATGAACTGCTAAGCAAGCATGAGAACTGGCATGAAACTAGTTCACACATAAACTAGCATAACGGTAGGTTACTTTTGTAGCGTAAATGCTACACTTAAAAAAAATCTAAAACCTTGTTTAGAAGGCCATTGAAGACTTCATTAAAAGCTAGAACAATATCAGTTTGTCTTTTTTCAAGATTTCTGAGGGGACCAACAAATAAAGATCAATGAGGCATCCACCTGCTATGTAAGGCAAAAAATGATGCTGACTTAGTGTTCTTTTGATCGAGAAGATTTGTGAATGAGCTGCTCCTGATATTGCTTATCAAATGTTGTTACAGGCCCTGGAAAAAAAAACAGAACCTGAATGTGGCTTTCTAAAACTGATTTATAACAACATTAGAAGCAGATGTGGGAATATGGGATATTTTTGACCTTTATTTTGTTCTGGTGGGTTATGAGACCTTGCCAAGCCTTGCAGCAATCCCCCTTAGGAAGTGGTGGTGATATTGGGGGAAGGAAATTTAGGATGAAACATACAATAAAATGGAAGGGTGGTATCAAATTTCATAACCCTGCTAAGAATTACCCTTTCGATTTTGTTTCTCCTTTCAGCAAATCAAACATGAGAGTTTTTGTTTTTCAATGCCTGTTTTCTGTTTCCATTACAATTCATGCATTCTTAGGGTTGCCAAGTGCCCGGTGGTGGTGGGTAAAATCCCACCAATCTACAGGGCTGCCCAGTGGGCAATGCATGCACGCGTGTGTGCCACTTTCGGGTTAACCCGGAAACGAAGCGGATGCTCTGACAACCTCCACTAAAACTCTATGGGAACCATAGAGTTTTGGCCGAGATTGCTAGAGTGGAAGTGACATAGGCGCATTGCGCCAGGTGTGTGCGCTTGCTGCACCAGGCGCAAGCAAGCATCGCACATTGCAGCTACGGTCCTGGAAAGCTCCTGCCGGTGGAGGTAAGGGGCCTGGCTGACTATCCTAATAATGGAATAAATGAAAATCGGACTATATTAAGAGGTGGTTGCGGCAATGAATTGTGAGGAGACTTTTGCACAGTCATGAATTGAATGGAAGAGGCACTGAGGAAGAATCAGAAATGGCCGTCTCCCCTTCTTTTCTTGACAGTTGGAATCTGCATTTTCTCTTGTACCTGGCTGAAGGACATCTGAAAATAAGAAGACATACATCAATATGAATTATTATAGGCTTTTGTACTAGGATTGGACTTTTATAACACATGGACGGTGTTAGTAACTTGTGTTACTTACCTGGCTATCAATACCTATTAGTATAGTTGTACTGTCATTTATTTTGTTTTCCATGTTGTATAGCTTGTATAATATTACCTGGAGATTGGCAACCCTAACTTTGGGGGTCTGTAAAATTGAACTCCTTTGTTCCATTATCTTGAAACCTAGGGGTCTTTAGATTACAGGGAGGACTGTGTTCTGTGCAAATTTAGTGCCTTTATCTTTATAAACAGCTGCCTTAGATCCTTATATACGTTCCCCACTGAAAATAATGGTCCCAAACTCTGGAACCTGAAAAACCACATGGATTTGAAACCCAAACTGGGAATGTCCTAACTGAAAATAAGCAATCACGGTAAAAATTCCTTCCCTTCAAAGCCTGGATTCAAAATCATTCTTTACCAAAACATATTCCTAAAATGTTCAAAATGTCCAATGAATGGCTATAAAAGTTTTCTTCCACACACTGCCCCATCTTTGATCCTTTCATAAAAAGGCTATAGTAAAAATGCAAATGCAAACTCACAAACAGTGATTAAGATTTTAATATTTAGGTCACACTTTAATGGGTTTGAATGGTTGCTGTTATGTTCAATATATATGCGTATCTGGCAATGTTTTGAATGCGTAGGATTCAAGAACAGAAATGTTCTTCATAGTATAATCATATTTTATTGAGTTCAAGGAATTAATTTTTCATGTTATGAAAATGAAATCTGGATCCAGAGAAAATGGCAGGAAAAGGATGCAGGAAAATGTATTCAGTTTAACAAAAGCTTCAGTGGACAACACAGAGACAAAAATTAGATGAAATTCTCATGCAATTATTTTTTATATGGTGTTATTTTAGGACGTTTCCCCAAAGAGAAATCCATATTTTACAGATTCTAAGACCACTCTCTGGGCAACCTTTAACATGTTTCAAAATTCATGCGCATATCTAATATAGGCAGTCTAGGGATGCATGTGTGACACTTTATTCATGTGGATTAAAAATGGCTGAGTGGCCGAAAGCTTTGAAAAGTCATGGAAGAAATATAGTTTTGAAATTAAGTGTGTTTGAAAGAGATACTTTTGGGTTCTAATTCTAAACAGATACTGGCTCGTCAGATGGCACACAAGGCCAAAAATGCAGGAGGCATGCAAGACAAATGGCTATGTAGATGATTCACAGAAGTAATGAAGAACTTGTAAGTCTGCACAAGGAGGAACTTGGGCTGCCGGCAGGGACTCTCCCGATACAGATGTCAGTGGAAGGTCAGCGTGGGTGAAAGTGAGTTCTATGTACAGCCCACAAGTCCGCTTGAAAATGTCAAGTGGCTCCCTTTACTATTGAAAGCATAAATAGGGAGGAAACTGTAGTGGGAGGTCTAATGCAGCATCAGGAGAGATATGGGGGTTAACTATCTCCCTTGTGTTAGATTCTTTAGTTTGCTCTCTTAAGTTAAGAGTTGTAGTTATGTTACAAGGTGAAGCTTGGCATCTTATTTGTCAGCATTAACATCAGCCCTAAACTGGATTTCTCATGATCTGCTTAAATGTTTCAGTTTTGCAACATAACAGAGTCAAAAGTCAAGGCTGACACCACTCATACATAAATAGATGTATGCTGACCTAATAACAGTATAGTGGATTCGTGAAGAGACCTCTATTTAAATCCCTATTTTATTTATTTATAATATTTATATCCTACTTTCCCCCCAACCAGTGGGGCTCAGAGTAGCCTACGTCATTCAAACCAGTCAAAAACGTGATTGATAAAAATACAAGCTGCTTTTTTTCCTTTGCTATTTTCCAGTTTAGCCTATCTTGCAGGATTATTGGAAGGATAAAAAGGGGAATAAGAGACTTTGTCACCACTCTGAGCTTCTTGGTGGAAAGGCAAAATTAAAATATAATAGTATATGGTAGAGCCATGGTATGGGGATTTGCTGAGTGATAAGCATACATTCAGAATATGCAGAGTAATGAAGATGCCATAGGCACCTGTTCAAAGAAGACACGAGACAACAGCTTGGGTTTCACTGGATTATTTAATTAATTAAACTCATCTGCTTCTTATTTAATATACTAACATGTTAAATGGGCAGGCTGACAGGCCCACCCTGACTCCAAACAGAGCCAGGATCTTCTGCCGGCTTTCTTTGTCATTGCCTGCACACAATGTACACATCCTCACCTGATGAGCTGCACAGCCACTACTAAGCTTGGAGAGTTGTTGCTCCTTCCCAGCTGCACCCCACCAACCAGAATTTGGTTGTTTATGCATGGGAGTTTTACCTGGGGTTCAATGCTTGACCCACACTTTTCTGTTGCAAATCCAAAAATTGCTGTGCACCAGCAAAGTCACCAAGCTAAAATCAGGAAACATTTGAGTCCCCGCCCCTTGAAACACCACTTTGTAATTGGCTGTAGTGCTTACTGAGAGAAAAACATCACCTCCCCCCCTCAACTCCCCTGTCCTGCGCTTTGGCTTATGCATGGTTATTTCACCCGGGCTCATCTCAGGGGAGATCAAAGAATCGGGTTCTAACAGGATTGGGAAGACCTGGGATTTGTGGGGGCTGGCCACGAGGTCATCTCTAATGGATGGAAAACTCATGCATAACTCCAAGGAACAACCGAGTCGGTTCAGGGGCGAACATGAGTGAAAGTACCCATACATAAAGGACCAGTGATGCACCATTCTGGACATGTCCTCCACCACTTCAGATGTCTCTGGGTGCTTGCCAATCATCCCTACCTATCATGATCAGCCGGTCCAATCACTGTCAAAACTAGTTATGGCCTACACAGTCAATGACCAGATGAAACAAGGCACCCCCAAAAGCCAATTAGGGAGAACCCCCAAAATTCCTGCTTGGCCCCATTGGCGACTGACTAATTCTGTGATGTCTAAAGGACAGGCGGGTGGGCAGCAGCCAGCAGTAAAAACCTGCTTGGAGGAGGTGTGGCGAAAAAATAAGCTGAACAGTCATGCCTCCCTATTGGCTGCCAGTCCTTTTAGCACCCAATAAGGCTTCAAGCCTCCTTTGAATTCCAGTGGGTTGGGGCAAACTTCTCCCTAGCATTAATGTTGGGAATTCCACTTTCTTCAGTTCGCCCTCAAAATGTTGCTTCAAAGAAGTTTTATTTTTATGTTTCCACTCACTTCATTGTAATACAGAAAATATATTTCATGATGCTGGATTCTCCTTTCATTAAAGACCTTTCGTGAGAGGTCTTATATAGGCTTTCTACTAGTAAGCACGCAAAGAATTATCATCTTTCTGGGGGAATGGGCTAGTATGCCCTGATAGGATATTCTCTATTGCTAGATAGGACGAGGGAGAAATCTGGTATAAATCATCCTGTGGTTGGCACTGATTTCAATTCAAGCTGAAAGTGAACAAAATATAGTAATAAGTATAACATGGTAATTTTTCATAGTCCTCTCACTTTCTCTCAGATATTTAACAAGCAAATGATATTTCTTTAAAGAATCTGAACTTTCAATTTAGAAAATGGTTAGACTTTTATTTTTAAGACGTATTTTAAAATTCTGCGTGCACTTTGGGGTGTAATTACTTGCTGGTTCATTACTCGTTGGTTTGTACACTGAAATGTATTGCGTGCAAAGTGTTCCTCAGTTTGGCAAATGGGGACAAATGACATGTACAAAAGTGATGTTAATGGCAATTAATCCAAAGGCAGCCAAGCTAATGAAGATTTACTTCAAAAAGAGATGCTCATACTGACCTCACTATTTGACAGTTAATTGTTCTGTTTCCTACATAATATTTATAAGATCACACAGTTATCAAAACAGAAAAATTGTCTTACTTTCAAAGGAGCAACACTTAAAAGCATTGTAGAACCACTGAATGGTGCATATTCAGGCCATGTCTCCAGCAGACTCTTCAGGAAAATGGTACATCTGCTCTGCCAGGGAGAACCAAGCACCTGACCATGGGAAGTAAGAATTTGACTCTGGGATGGATCCTATCTGTTGGATCCTGACTACATTTTCTATCATTGAGGTGGAACTTACCTGCCTTCCTTGTCTTACTGCAGCCCACGGATTTCTTTGAAATGCTGCTATTTGGTGTAGTGGTTAAGAGAGGCAGACTCTAATCCGGAGAACCAGGTTTGATTTACCACTCCTTCACATGAGCGGCAGACTCTGACCTGGTGAACCGGGTTTGTTTCCCTGCTCCTCCACATGAAGCCTACTGGGTGACCTTGGGCTAGTCACAGTTCTCTCAGAACTCTCTCAGTCCCACCTACCTCACAAGATGTCTGTTGTGGGGAGAGGAAGAGAAGGTGATTGTAAGCCGGTTTGAGACTCCTTAAAGATAAAGAAAAGCGGGGGTATAAAAACCAACTCTTCTTCTGCTTTTGTTTCTGCTTCTTCTGCTTTTGCTTCTGGTGGCTAGGGGACACCCCAAGGAAAAGCACCAGGATGGGGATCTACAGTAAAAAATGGGAATCAGTGGAAATTGCCAGTTTAGTCTGGGTCCAACACTATATCACCCTGCTCTGATAACATCTGTAAACAAGAAAGATGTGGGGCATGTGAATAACACAATTTGTTTTAGAGATGTCACTGAACCAGTGGGGGATCTAGCCCCTTTTAGAATGAATTCTTTTAGTACATTTTAAATCTTACAGTCTCTTTAAGTCATTTGGGGCAGCATACATTGTTCTCCTCCCCTCCAATCCTTTTTTAAGATTAGGAGAGAGATTGTCCCAAGGTCATCCAAGAAACTTCATGGATCTCCCAGATCCTAGTCCAACATTCTAAACAATACACCATGCTGACTCTTAAGATTATACCTTAACAATGAACATAATTTCTCTTGTCCTCTCTCTCTTTTTGGTCACTCATCCCCTGGCCAACATACGCCTCTCTACCAGCTTTAACTGCATGAAAAATCTAGTTGCTTTTTGAAAGGCAAAAGGAGGTGGACAAAGAAAGTGTGGAACACTAGGCAGTAAAACAAGAGAAGGGGTTTTATAGATCTTTCTTTAGCAACAAGTCTGTAAACCTTTATGGAGATATGTTAGGCAGACAGATGCTGAAATAAAAAAAAATCTTTTGCATTATTCTATTTCAAAGACACTGCAAAAATAAAAGTGTATAAAACCAAGGAAAAGGCTGGTGTAATTTGGACAGTAGGCTCCATGCAGATCCAGTGATTTTTTTCTTTAATACTAAAGAGGGGAAAACCCAGATGGCACAATCAGTTATGTTTGTATATATTCAAATAAAAGTGCTACAGAAAAAGGTGGGAGAGAAAGTTATATTTAAACAAGACAAATAGTGTGTTTAGAACTAAAGTGTGAGAAGCATTTTGGGTGCAGTCTCACAGCTGTGCGATGATTCAGAACCCAGATATTTGCATCTGGATCCCCAAGGAGGAAAAGAACCTGACTGTGCAAAGCATACACAACACGAATTGAACAAATACCAAAAAGCCAAGGACATATTCACTTGGAAAGTGAATAGATGAGGTTTGCTTTCACACTGAAGTCAGAATACTGTCTTTGGGAATGGATTTATTGTGTTGTCTCCTTCTTTTCGCTTGGGGATATACAAATATATCTGTCTGTTAGCCCATCTGTCTTTCTATGTCTGTCTGTCTAGTGCCTTTTCATTTTTGTGCCTGGTTGGGAAGACCATTTTCATCCCACCTGCCTCCACTCCTGCAACTCCTGCCCCCACTTCCCCAGCATCAACACGAATGGCAACATTTCAATCATATTTCCTTAATATAGGGGAAAGAACACGTATACCAAGTGCAGGGAAACTGTAAAAGAAAGTTGATCTCTTGAATCAAACCAGAGTTGCCATGAAATTCAGTAACACCTCTACTCCAGAATCTATGGAAATGACATATCTTGAGTCCCTGAATGACATATCTTGAATGTTCTTGAGTAATCTAAGGCCTGCAGCCTTCCAGTATGTTGCATTTGGCTTTGTACTGTGCTGATGACTGACAATAACTATGATGAACTATGATCAAATCATAGGGATGTTGAGTATAGGGGATCATGTGTGGCTTGATTGTACAACCTTCAGAGCTTTTCCTTCCTTGGCAACATATGATTCCATTGAAAGGAACTGGTGTTTGGAGAAGGACTAAAAATGCTACAATAAGATCTAGGCAGTTCTGCAGTAGTCATTAGTACGCATTATTGGGGGTTATCGCATTATGTATTCCCAGCGATGTATTAAGAGTTTGAAAACGTTATAAAAAACATCGCTTTAAAAGGGTTTTTGGATGCCACAGCTAAAAAATGGTTGGAAGACGTCTTCACAGCTAAAGGGACCAAACAAAGTGCAAACAGTATTTTTTATAACAGTTTCAAACTCTTAATACATCGGTGGGAATACACAGAAAGTGCGAACAGTATTTTTATAACATTTTCAAACTCTTAATACATCTCTGGGAATACATAATGCGGTAACCCCCATTGTTTTCTTTCTTTTTTAACCTCTACCTTTTCCTTCTAGTTTTTATCTCCCCCCTTTTTATCCTTTATTATTTTTGAATAATATTATTTTGAATAATATTATTATCCCATTGCAGCATAGTTTGTTCATTTGTTAATACTATAACAGTGCATCCCTGAAGGGGGGGCTGAATGGTCATAAGAGGTGCCGTGACCCCTATGCCGGCGTCTGTGCCACTTGCCCTGTGCAAACTGTCATGGACGCCAGTGTAGTGCCACTTACCCTGGCCCCTCTGGACCGCGGCCGACATCTTCCCAGTGCAAGTCCCTGTGCCAGCGTCCCAGGAGGCATTCCTGGGGTGTTCTGAGGGGCGGAGCTACCATTAGGCAGCTTCCTAACCCCTTTCAGCCCAGGAACGCCCCCTAACGCAATGGCATCGCCATGCCACCTTTTTGTTGGTGCAGCATTGCTGTTTGCTATGGGGCGTTTCCTCCCTTTTTCTAAATTTTGTAAAAAAACACAACTTTTTTTTACCCCCGCAACAGCCGCAAAACCTCTTTGGAGGTGCCGCAGCGGCACCTCAGCCAAACTGTCCCCGGCTAATGTGGCTTTGAGGAATTAGACCATTTTCATTAACCAGGAAATTAAAACAAATATTCTTACATACACACACTTGTCCAATCAGTATTAGATTAGAATCAAGAGACTTGTACTAAAGTACATGGAGGAAAAATTGCTAGAAAACATTTACATTGCTGATGGTTTTTATTTTTTGAAGATTGCCTGACATGGCTCAGTGGTAGAGCATCTACTTGGCATACAAAAGGTTCTAGGGTCAATCACTGGCATCTGAAGTTAAAGGATCAGGTGGTAGGTGATGTGAAAGACCTCTACCAGAGATCCTGGAGAGCCCCTGTCAGTCTGAGTAGAAAATACTGACCTTCATGGACCAAGGGCAGACCTTCGAGTAAGGCAGATTCCGTGTAAGCCAGATTCATGTGTTCATGTTTCAAGCTTGCTGTTTTTTCTCAGTGGTGTTTTTCTCTTCCAAGCTTTTTCACAGGAAAAACCTGTGAAGAAACAACTTGTTTGCTATAAAAAGAGATCTAAAGGAAAAAAAGACCCTTAAAAATCAGCAAGACTGTAGTACACTGATCAGTTTCCTAAAAATAAAACAAGTCTCCTTAGCATCTTTGGGTTACTTTTCTCTTCCTTGGGTACAAGTTGAAATGACTATTTAGAGGTACCTCGTTTTGCTTTCCTGTCGGTCTTTTACCTCCCGCAAAGCAGCAGCATTCTTCGCATTATTCTGCCTTCTGCCTACTTTGCCCTTGGCTTGGGCAGCTGAAATAAGTCAGGCTCCTTTTGATCTTTCAGTCACCTGGGGAAAGTGCTTCTTTTGAAGTGTGCTATAGATAATTTTTAATTAAAGTTGTATCCAATCACTGCTTGGATGCAACTGGCAGATTTCTCTGTTAAGACACGGGCTTGTCATCGCTGCACAGATCCAGATGTTAAAGACTTGACATCCAAAACAAATTCTGTGCAGAGCGCTGGCGTACTTGGAGTCCATTTTTGTCACGTTACCCAACGAATGGTTAGGTGATCATTTCAAATGGTCACATTTTGCCAAAATTTATGAACGGTGGAATGATCGGGCAAAGATAATATCCTTTGAAATCCAAAATGAAAACCTTTTTAAAAAACAGATAAATATAAAGTTAATCTGGGCAGCTTATTCCTTTTTTAAAAAACCCACTTTTACATCACAGCCCAGTACATACCACTCCCTCCACATCTTTCTGGCGCATAATACAAAAGTTGGGACACATACAGTCAAAACGTTTTGATGGGTGTAAACAGGATTCACAGTGGTGTTTTCTCCTACAGGATATCCCTGGTTTTCCCACACATTCACAATATAAATGGCAGACAGACACAGCAATGCTGGCTCAGTAGCCAATCTTGCCACCATCCCATCCTTCAGGCAGATTGTGCAGATACAGGGAAGTGAAACACACCAGTGCTAGCCAATCAGTGCTCTTCTTCTTAACCAGTTTCTGCTACACATATTCAGAACCTCCCCCCCCCGAGCACACTCCCAGAGAAAAAATGATTAACTGAACAGAAAATAGTGTGTATATTTCCAGAGCTGCCTCACCAGGAAAATAATGCTACATCAGTATTCAGTGTACACTCCAGCTAAATTCAAGAAGAATTGGCTTTCTAGTGAAAGATAGGATAACTAGGCTGACAGTCAGTATCTTTGTCTCCACAAGTTATCTTTGGAAGGTGTCTGCATATGCTATAATCCTCAAGAAAGGAAGGAAAGGAAGGTTGCTTCACATTTTCGTTGGATGGAGACCTAGAGTACGCATTACATTTGGCACAAAGGATTCAGGTGGAGAGAACGTATAGTTCCTCCTATTGTGTGTGGCACTAGAGTTACAGCGCATTACTGAAAGGAATGCCTGTGCCGAGATTAGGAGGTAAACTGGTGGCGTTGCTGCCTAAAGAGAGGTTTCGGCACGAGCCGAAAGTACTCAGGAGGCCGACTAACGTCAGCCCTGCCCCTTGGCCAGTGCCGTTACGCCCCAGGAACGCTTTCCGGCTCACCGCCGCAGCCTGTGCCGGCGGCCAGAGGCTGGCGGGAGGTTGCGGCGGTCAGGGAGCAGCACCTGGCCCTGCACGCCAGCACTGGGGCTACTCACGCCGGCGTGCGCCTTACGGGCCTCCTAAGGGCTTTGGGCCCATTTTTCAGGAATGGGCCCTTAGAGTCATTTCAAAATCTCCTGATCCCATAATCCCCAAAATGTCAAATTTGTTTATTTTCATATTTTAAAAACGTAAATCACTTTCCTTAAATCAGAATTGTTTTTCTGTTATTGTCTTTCTGTTGTTTCCACTGGTTTCCTTTAAGGGGTGTGATAGGAGAAAATGCTGTTTGGACATAGTCTTTCCTCAAATGAGTGCCATTTTGTGGTTGGCCAAAAGTGTATGTAGGGTAATTGGCTGACGTCTCTCTTACTGTTGCTTGTCTGCTCTGCTACACCTGTTAGTTCAGTTGAGTTTAACATTGAATCCTTACCTTCAATAATTAAACAGATAGGGATGACAGTGGTACTTAACCCGCATGGGCACAATTACATACTGCGAAAAAGCCAAGAGCTACATTTATTGAGAATAGTTCACAAAGATATCAGCAGTCAAAGAAGCGATGGAGTCTTATCCCTCAGTGAAGAGAGGGGAAGACCTAGGCTGGTGGTGTTCCTAAATCATGCTAGGGACACTCTTATGTTGGACAAGCCTGAGGATGGACTCAAAAGATTCCTATTTGGACATCTGTACATGATCTCAGAAGGAGGACAGTCACCAACCCCCCTCATAAACATTAACTAACCAATCAAGCAGTAAATTAAGGATTCACAATGTAATATGCATGTTCTGCTAGGATTTTGGGGAACATTGTGGGCATGTCTTGAAAACACTGCCACATGCTATTATCAACTTTCTGTTACTGGATGAATTTCCCTATGTCATGATAACCTTTTAATAGTTCCTGAACAGCTAGGTACCAACTTTGGCTGTGCTTTTCTGTCTCTCTGTCCTTAGTCACCACGGTATTGTGTAACTATGACAAGTAAGACCAACAATGGATACCAATGAAGTGGGGGCCTAGTTTAATTTTGTTGATGTCACGCTGTAGTTGCCAGGTCCCTCTTCACCACTGGTGGAAAATTTTTTGGGCAGAGCCTGAGGAGGGTGGGGTTTGGGGAGGGGGGGACATCAATGCCACAGAGTCCAATTGCCAAAGCGGCCATTTTTTCCAGGTGAACTGATCTCTATCGGCTGGTGATCAGTTGTAATAGCAGGAGATCTCCAGCTAGTACGTGGAGGTTGGCAACCCTATGTCACATACACGCCCCTTTTGTAGCAGGCTGTCTTTTTGCACGTATGTTGTTACCTATCTGCCTTCAAAGCCACTTCAAAAGACAATCTTTGCATATCCTTTGCTGCTAGTCACTTCAAATGTGAACATAATGGAACTCCAGAATCTCTGATTCTTACCCACGTCAAAACCTCATGCAGATATTTGTGGTCTCTCCCATTATTAGGGCAGAAATGTTAAGGTCTTGCCAGGGGCATGATTAAAACTATCAAGAGGCTGCGCTCTGATCACAGAAGGCCAAAACCATCCTTCTGCCACCTGGTTCTGCTTAACTTGTACATCTTTTTAATGAATTTTTTTCTTTATGTCTTTTACATGAAACCTAATATTTTTCCACAAGCATGTACGAATAATGGAGGGGACTGGAGAGAATGTATTTTTCTTTCTCAGACAATGCTGAAATGCAATAACAGCAGTGGAAAAAAAATATTTGAGCAGCAACCTGAGTACTGGGGAGCAAGAGTTGTCTCACAGGAACAAGTTGCTGGGCAGGGTGTCTCATGTCACATGTTAGGGAATCTGTTCACACACTGAAGTACAAGTCAACAAATGTTAAGAACTCAGATTATGGGCACGTACATGTGAACATGATTTGGGAGTGCAGCATTTCTAGGTCTTTGGAATGATAGCCCATTGAATGCAAAAGGTCTGTTCTTTTTAATGAATAATTTCTACCAATTCAACCTCATGGGTGATGGTAGTTATGTACGAAGGATTATTTACAACACTGGCTTCCAACTTTAACATCCTAATATTTTAAAATACTAAGTGAGCATGTAACTATATATTTTTTCAGTGTTTTTTTAAAAAATATTTTAAACACTACCTTCACAGTATTTACAAAAACTCCTCCATGGCAATTTTGCTGGAGTAGCAAAGCTGCAGCTTAGAGGGGTGTTCCCAGGCCGAAAGGGGTTTGGAAGCTAACTTACTTCAGCTCCGCCCCTGGGAACACCCTGGGAACGCCCCCGATACTGATGCAGGCACCCACTTCCAGTTTTTTCTGCCTGCACAGCAGTGCCAACATGCAACACCTACACTGCTGTGTCGCCTGTGGCTAGGGTTGCCAGGTCCCTCTAAGCAACCGACGGGAGGTTTTTGGGGCGGAGCCTGAGGAGAGCGGGGTTTGGGGAGGGGAGGAACTTCAATGCCATAGAGTCCAATTGCCAAAGTGGCCATTTTCTCCAGGGGAACTGATCTCTATTGGCTGGAGATCAGTTGTAATAGCAGGAGATTACCAGCTATTTCCTGGAGGTTGGCCACCCTACCTGCGGCACCGGCACAGTGTGGCACAGCAGTGCCGGCATGGGGTTACACCAGCTGCTATGGTGCTTCGCCTCCCTCCCTTCAGGATTGCACAGAAAGAGAATGAAACATACATTATAAGACATGATGCTAAAATAAATGTACCTATGACCTCCACATGGAGTCCAATATATGTAGTGGCCACCTGATGGGAAACAAAATCTGTATCTATATTTCTTTGGAAAGGGGGAAAGATTGTATTGAAGAATGTACACAGAGGACACTGTGTGGTGACCACATATCACACTTTTGTTCAGAAGAGGAAGTCACTCATCTGCTCTTTTGCCTTGTATCACGATCCCCTTTCTCGTCTCGTGCTGAAGGAGAGAGAGAGAGACAGTTTGCCAGAATGTTTATTTGGAGTTTTAATTTTCTCCTTCTTAGTCCCCTTTTACTTATTTTACCTCACAAGAAATGGGACACTAGAGGCTTTTTCAACTTAACAACCAAGAAACAGAGATTTATTAAACACTGTAAAAGGGATGGATTTAGAGGGGGAAATTGTGGTTAGGAGAAGCATAGAACAATAGCTATTTTATAAGTTTCACTTCAGAGAAGGCATAGATCTTAGATGGGCTAGTTGGAACAGTATTACAATCCTTAGATTCAGTTCACAAAGTCAGTTCAGTTCCCAGAACTTCTTATAGTTGTTTCTATTCACACTCTGCTGCCTAGCTATCAGGGAAGTTGGAGACTATACAACCTCTCTTCCCCAGAGAAACACAGACGTATGGAGATTTCTCCTGAAATCTCTCTTCCAGTTCCCACTATCAATATACCCCACTTTTGGGGCAGTAATCCCTAAATAACACCCTGTATTTGGAATATCTCCTTCCCAGAGCCTATTCCCTTCCAGTGACCTGAGAAAGGGCCCCTTTCCTCCCAGTCTCTGCCTGTCACTCCACAGGATTTGTTTCACACCAGTTTAGGCAAATCTGAACCCTCAGGTTCCCAGAGACAAACACAGCTACTGAACACGCAGGTTACCAAAATCAGAATAGCATTCCTTTCTTCAGAACAGAGAGTCTGAGTTCCTTAGCTCCACCCACTCTCTTTCTCTGAGTTTCTCTCAAAGATTAATAGGGCACTTCCGCACAGCCCAAATAATGCACTTTCAATCCACTTTCACTGCACTTTAACAATCCACCTTCAAAGTGCACACCTTGCAACAAGCAGCATCACCAGAGAGCCAGCCCTCTATCTGCCGCATATTTTGGAGGTAAGCCCCCAATTTGCAAGACCTGAGCAAGGCTGTCAAAGATAGGATATTTTGGAGGACGTTCATTCATAGGGTCGCCATGAGTTGGAAGCGACTTGATGGCACTTTACACACATACATACAAGTTTATTACAACAGTCTTCACAACTTCACTTGCTCGGGACACTAAAACAAATCTCATTAAGGATATAGCTTAATTTCCTGCAGCCGCATTAAAACAAAATGTTTGCTGTGTGTTGTAAATGAATAAAATGGCCAGATACTAGCTGAGGCTTGTGTAACTGCCTCATAACATTCGGGAAATCTGCCAACATGGGGTACATTTAGATATTCTAACATTTTCCCATTTCAGATGTTTTTTTTCTTTCTTTCTCTCTGTGATGAACTTTACCGTACATTAAGCTGGAGGACTTTGTTGAGAGGTTGTAGTACAATGTAAACTTTTAATACTGTGTGCAGTAATTTTATATAGTGCTACTGTTTTAATGAAAACTATAGCCTGAAGGCATGTACCAAAATAAATGCAAATATCTAGTACCAAAATATCACTGTACATTTTACATGTACGCACTTTTCACTGCAGTGTGCCTCAGGCACATTCTTTATTTGTTCTCAGATAATGGAATCTCCAGGTTAGCACACACATTATGCCTGCCATATGGATGGCTCGCTACATGGAGACAACTGCTTTAAAGGTGTATATAAGGATGGCCTTATATACACAGTACTAATTTATATTGTAGCTGAGGTGCACATAATTTACTTATGATAACTATATAGTTATCATTAGCTTATACATTCCATCAGGGTTCTTAGTTTCTGACTTTATACAGTTTTCTTTTTTCTTGTTTCTTTTTTTATAACTACTGATTGTAATTTGTATGTATGTTGGTCTTTGACTGTAACAATAAAGATGGGGATTGTGACCACTGCTTTAAATGGTTCATGGCCATGAAATGTGAACTTCAGATTCTCCCACTGAGTTTTCAGCAAATGACAGAAGCGGTCTATACAGTCCTCCTGCTTGAGTTTCTCTGCTTATAGAGAGTGAACTGGCTAATCCAAAGCTCATGTAATACCACTGAGTTATAACATTTTATTTCATTACTGGAGCAGGAAGGCCAAAATTCCAGTTCTCTTAAACACTGATTTGTACCTAGATATGACCCTCAGCCTTAGAATATTTATCTACCGCTTTCCTGACATACAATGAAAGCTGTTTGTGTATATACAGATAATACCATTAATATTAAACCCAACAACATTAGTTTCAAACAAACTGTTCAGCCGCAGGTTGATTTCCAAAGACCCTTTTAAATAATTCAGCCTTATTTTTTTTTCCTGAAGATGACCGGAGATGAAACTTCCTGTACTTCTGTAGGCAGCCCATTCCAAAGGACTGGGACAGCTATCGAAAAAAGCACAAATAAAGGCTGAAACTGTCCTAACCTTCCTTGGTGTTGGGGCTGTAAGTAATGCCTGTTGAAATGAACACAGCACTCTTGAAGGCTCTTAGCAGGAGTGGTGGTCCAGCAAGTATGCAGGTCCTAGGCCAGTAAAAGTGTTAAAACCAGCACTGAACTGAACTCAGAAATCAATTGGCAGCCAATGTAGGTGTTTCAACTAAAATCTCAGTAATATGGTCCAGTTCTCTAGGTCCTGTCAGCAACTGTGAAATATGGATTATATTGATTTCCACAAGATTATATGTTATTTAAGCATCCTCTTTCAATGTGGTTTCCCTGTTCTTAGATTCACACAGTGGAGATGGATGTGTTCAAAACAACATCCATTTATTTGGAAGAAGATACAGGGGTGAGAGAAGCTGGTTTCAGGGCAAGGGAGCTCATGCAGCCGACAGTTCTAACTAACAAACTGAACCCAGCAGGGACTCCACTTCATGAGACTAAACTCACACAAATATCAGTGGGGGGAAGCTGACTGTTCCATTGTAACATACACAATAAATACACCACACTCCCTGGTGTGACTCAAACCCATGAGCCCTTATATGTCCTTTCTCCATTGTGGCTCCCGCACTCCTGGCCTTCTGCAAACTATGCAAAACTGAACTATTCAAGAAGGTTTTTCTGCACAAGTAATAAGGCGGCACAGTGCAAAAAGGTTGCACAAACTTGTCTCTGTGTGTTAAGTGCTGTCAAGTCGCTTCCGACTCATGGCGACCCTATGAATGAAAGTCCTCCAAAATGTCCTATCTTTGACAGCATACCTGGATAAATGATTGGGACTTGTGAGCCAGCGTGGTGTAGTGGTTAAGAGCAGTGGACTCTAATCTGGAGAACCGGGTTTGATTTCCCACTCCTCCACGTGAAGCCTGCTGGTGACCTTGGGCTAGTCACAGTTCTCTCAGAAATCTCTCAGCCCCACCTACCTTACAAGGTGTCTGTTGTGGGGAGAGTAAAGGAAGGTGATTGTAAGCCGGTTTGAAACTCCTTAAAAGGTAGAGAAAATAGGGGTATAAAAAATAGGGGTATAAATAATAATATTATTATTATTTGCTGTATGTAGCATATTGTAAGTAGAATCCTACTCTGACCTGCATAGCCTGATCTCGTCAGATCTCAGAAGCTAAGCAGGGTTGGCCCTGGCTAGTGTTTGGATGGGAGACCACCAAGAAATACCAGGATCGTGACGCAGAGGCAAATAATTGCAAACCAGCATTATCTCTTCCAGAATTTTGATGATGCTAGCATTAAAAGTCTCTGTGCCAGTCTCAGCCATGACATGGTGGTCAATGTTATATCCATGGCATGCAGAGGCCATGTGCAGCTACTTTCATATGATATTGTCAGTGAATCTTTCCCACCCAATCAGCACTTTCCCTCTCAGAACTGATGGAAGAAACACATATAATCAGCTCCTTCCAAGCAATATTCACACTCGTTGCTCAGTGGCACAGGACTGTACCACAGATAGCGTTTTCCAGGCCAAGTTTATGGGTGTCAAGGAGGCCATGAAGAAACTTGACTGTACTTTAATCTACCTTTTGATGTAGATGGAAAATAATGTCTTGCAAATAAGAGGGAATATACGACTCATTGTTAAGCCATATAGAAAGATACAATGTAGTTGGTGAGTACTATAATAGGAAAGCTTGACAACATAGTAGAAAATGGATAGTTTAAAAACTTATTTTAATGCTCCTATATTCCTAGGTGTCTTTTTATTTCAAGTTTCAAAGGCTTGCATCCCAGAAGCATAGAAGTTAATATTTCCTTCTAGACTGTTCTTCATGGTAACATTAATGAGCACTTATTAGTAGTCACTCACAAAGAGCAAATATAGCAAAGCGTGTTCATAAGGCTCTCTGGTTCCATGTATGAGTTTTATTTGTCAGCCTGCTGGTGAATAAAATCCTGATCTGAGATGCTACATGAAAATACATGAGATCCTTGGGGCATTCAATGGTTAAACATTACAGCAACCACAGCCATAAAATAATAATTGGAAAAAAGAAAAATGTGATGTTTTTTTAAAAAATGCTTCACTTTAGCATTTAAATGAAAGCTTTATCAATGGATGAATAGAACAGATTTTGAAATATGTGTTCGCAACCCTTTGGCAATTATTCTCTTCTGTGTCTGTGAGTGAGTATTTCTCGAGCAACATATGTGTATTTACCAACACTTATTCTGCTGAGGTGCGAAAGTCTAGTTTGGGTATGAAAAATGCTTGTCTAAATACAAAGCATATCACAATAGCAACATTTGACCCAGTCAGGCTGTTAAATCTGTATGTGTCACACTGAACACAAATACAGAACGGGGAACACTTCCTGCCAGCCTCTGCAACTGGTTTGTTAATTTAACACTTGAAGAAATATATTCTAAATGAGAGGCAGTTGGTTGTACCGAAAGCTAAAGGGAGCTCTGCTCTGATATTAGTCTTATCCCAAAATACAATCAGGCTGTGCTTAGTGCTTGTCCTTTTAAAACTGTTTTCAAAGCTAGCAAAATTTTGATTAGTTTTTAAACCCTATGTGCACTTGAACTAGGTTAATCTCTTACATAGTTTGGAGATAACTGTTCCAGGGAATGGAAGTGCCAGGGAATGGAAGATTTTAGCATATGTTTTTTTTTTTGGTTTTTTTGCAATGACATGAAGAAGATTGGCTTACTGATTGGGATGGGAGGGAGGAAGAAGCTTTAACAAGTCTGACCTCACTGACAACATCATATGAAAGTGGCTGCATATGGCCTCTGTATGCTGACTCATTGCCACCATGGCTATAACATTGACCACCATGTCATTGTGGAGCCTGGCATAGAGCCTTTTAATGCTAGAACCATCAAAATCCTGGAAGAGATAATGCTGGCATGGGGAAAGTGTCTATGCCCTAAATAATATAGTGTCTGATATGACATGCTACAGCCAGTGTATGCTTAAGCTACACATGAAGGCTGTTTCCATCTGTCTCCACGTTGTGCTGGTAACAAGTGCTCTAAGACAGTGGTCTTCAGCCATTGCACAACTGGAACCCACTGAGCATGGGTTCACTGAACTGCTAGCATGTGGCATGAAGTGACATGACATCATGGTCACAGGCAGGAAGTGGAGGAGCCAGAATTATGACCAGCACTAAGGCTAGCATTGTAGGCAGCAAAACGAAAGAGCCGGGGACTAGAAACATGAAGAAAGCACCAGGAGATCTAATCTAGTGAGGAGAAACTAGTAGTCAGAATCATGGAGGCATCCCATTCACCTCACATGACTGTTCTGTGACTCCACTCAGTACGCACCCAAAGGGAGATGGGGACTTCATGCCCTCATTCTCTACACATGCATACTAACAGCATGGCCATGTCCGCACTTGCCATTTGCGGCACCGCCTTCCGCGGGCTTTCCTTGCATGTTCGCACTTCATCTCACCCGAAGGATGCCGGACATGGCTTCAGTGCACAGTTTCTCCGTGGTAAGAGGATCCGTTTATACGGCGAAGTATTAAAATGAAACGTGTTCCTCACACGGAGCTTTGAAGTGCGAACATGCAACCCCGCTGAAAGTCCACTGCCCCGCCCCCATCCTTCCTAACCGCCCACACTCGTTCCCCCTCCCCTTTTCGGCTTTGCAGTGCTTAGATGCGAGAGGGTGGGATGGCGGCAAGTCCCCCTTTCGCTTTCCCCTTGAACTCCCGCCACACAGTAAAATTCTCGGGGTTTTTTCCCCTTTTTCCCCTTTTTTGCCGCCATTTTTTAAACTGCCTGCCCTTCCTTTGACCTCAGTACAGCGGAGAAAGGCGGCGCAGTGGGAACAGAAATCTTCCGGATTTTATAAAAAAAAACAGAGAAATGCGGCGCGGTGGGAACAGAAATATTATTTCGCTTTGGATCCTCTTGTACTTGACACGTATAAATAGCGAGGTAAGTTGCTGGTGCGTTCACGGGCCATGTTTCTGCAAAAGGCAACAAAGATGGTAGCACTGTAAGGGCTTGCAACATATCCAATAGCAATTTGCAATCCACTTGAGGACCATGAACCATGTTTTTAAGACCACTACTCCAAAACACCATGATTGCTTGAAAAATCCAAGTTTGGAAATGTTTATAGCTCTTGCTTGAAATGAGAACATTAAGCACACACCAAAACAGCTGCAGCATCTATTGATGAACAGCATAAGAAAAGCAACCATAACAGAGTAACCCCCAGAACTCTTATCACCTACTGTCACTTCCGCCTTGACTTGGATGGCCCAATCTGGTCCAATCTCATCAAATCTTGGAAGGGTTGGCCCTGGTTAGTACTTGGATAGGAGGCCACCAAGGAAGCCCAGGGTTGCTATCCAGAAGAAGCCAATGGCAAATAATATCTACACATCTCTTGCCTTGAAAAATCTACAGAGTCACCATAGGTTACCTGTGATTTGATGACACTTTCCACCACCTCCAGTGCAATACTGTTCAATGGAGCTAGTTCATACTTTCACTTGAGTCATCAACTGAGTATCCAAGTATTGAACCTATATCTAATCTAATCTAAAACCTTTATGTGTGAATAAACTCCAAATAATCCACAAGAGGTTTGTACAAAGTGTAAATGGAATCACATATATTTAAGAAAAGCAGTATCCTTTCCATAGACAACCTTTCATGTGTCCTTACAGTTTCTGGCAACTTCTTTTCCTCTCCTGGTGGCAGTTACAGCCTTTCTATCTCTTTGCCACTGATTAAAGAAATAAATAAGATGTCATGAAACCAGGATGTTAAGCTGAAAACCAGATAAACAATTGCATTCTAGAGCAACCTGCTGAATAGGAAATAATTTCTGAACATGATGTCATATTCATACTGGAGCTTCATGTTCTTATTAATAGGCACCCAGTAATGCTTGGGTGAATGTGAATAGCACAGAGATCTCTGAAAATTAAGTATAAAATTGTTTTACTGATGTTAATAAACCACACATTTGGAGACCAATATCCTCAAGCTATTTGTTTAAGCAAACACTGAGTTTAGCAGTACCGTACCATATCATGATACTTCAAATTAAACCTTTGCATCTCAAGTGACCTTTCTAGCAATTTTACAGTACATAAATTCGTTACAATAGTGCTCTGTAGAATAGTCTTAATAAATCTTGATTGTGCCATAATGTAACAGCATGTCGTTGAAATGGCATTCCAGTGCTAGCAAACCCAAGTGTGGGAATCATTCCCTTATCCCATGTGAAGAATGTCTTTGTTTGGCATAAAAAAAATTGGCGACTTTTCATAAAGGAGTTGTATTGGTGTGGGGAGACCTGTTGGAAATTACTGTCACCAGGAAAGGGAGATGGAGATGGAAATATAAAATGCTTATTTTAATAATAGTAATCTTGTGCTTCCCTGCTTTCCATGGCCTTTGTTAGCTCCATGGACATACAGTACAAAAAAAGGAGGGGGATGAAGATCTAGACTACATCACCATGCTGTCAGCATGATACCATGGTGGTGTATCCCCCTCCTTTGCAAGTGGGGGCGGGATTACAGAAAGCATAGATATAGGCAAGGAGATTACAAGCTGCTCCAATACAACAAATACAGTTGTCCATCTCATGGGCATGAAGTATAAAGACAACTCTACCTATCATCATTTGGTCTGTCAGTATAGTTTGCACAGAGGAGCCTACATGGAATCGTTTATCTAATTCTGAGCCAGGCCATAGAGTGTGGATCAAAAAATCTTCAAAATGGAGACAGGGACAGACAGGGGAGATGTTTCTGTGGGTTTGCATAAAAATGTGAAATCTTTAAAAACAAAACAAAACATTGGAGGATTAAAAAACCCCAAAATAATAGAAACAACACCTATAGCTTCAAGGAAATAATGCCCACTGAGACTGCTCTAAGATCTCAGGGCCATCTTGGGGGTTGCCAGGCAACCACAACAATATTGCCCAGACTTAAAAACCTTGGTAAAACAAAGCCAAAACAGCCCTGGAAAAGGTCCTATCCCCCTCCAGTCATCCCGTGATAGAAGAGGACTCACCAAGGACAAGTCCAGCACCACCACCAGAGACTCTCACAACTTGGCCTAGTCTGAAAGCCACCATGCAACTTGGCCTGGTTTTGGTGGCCACTACACAACTTGGCCAGATTTTTTCCTGGGGAAAGGCTGGCAGGGGAAGATAACTAGGGAAAATTGAAGACAGGATGGCAGATAAATGTTGGTTGGTGGGGAAGGAAAAAAGGAAGCAGGAAACTGGGAGAGGTTGCAGGACTGTCAGGGAAGGGGAAAGGAGATATAGTGGGGAGGTGATACATGAGGAAAAAAATATAGTCTACCTTTCATATAGGGACTCAAGGTGGATTACACATAGTGAATCAGTACAATCAACAAAATGGGACATTCAATAACCAATGTATTAGGATTTTAGAAGTTTGGAACTATCAGAAAGAATTGAAGCATAGCATAAGTACCCCATAACATAGAAATTGCATAATGGATCCTACTTACGATAAGCTTTACACAGTAGGATAGACCATAGTCTCTAATCAAGTAAGTTTAACCATTTTTTACAGTGTAACCCTATTACCTGTGCAGAAAAGCCCTCTTGAATAGTTCAGTTTAGCATAGTTTGTGGAAGACCAGGAGAGTGGGAGATTTTCAGACCTCCTCAGGCAGACCATTCCACAAGGCAGGAACCACAACAGGGAAAGCACATGAATGGGTAGTTGTTGATTTTACCCTATTGCAAGTTGACACCTGCAGAGGCCCCTGCTGACTTTAGTTGTCACGGGGGAGCTTAGGGAGAGAGACAGACCCGCAAATAAGAAGGGCCAAGGCCATGAAGGGCTTTGTATGTGATAGCCAATACCTTAAACTGAGCTTAGTAATAGATGGGTAGCTATTGGAGTGTCTGCAGGAGTACAATGCATGCTCCATCTAGCTTGAGTTAATAGCCAAGTTGTGGCATTCTGGACCAGCTGGAGTTTCCAAGTTGATGATGCATCACAATGTACAGTGCAATGTACAGTCTAGTCTTGATGCTACTGTGGTGTGGATCCAGGTGGCCAGGTCAGCGGTATCAAGGTACAGGGCCATCTTAAGGGCTAGGCTGAGTTGGCAGAAATATTGTTTTGCAGCTGCATTCACTTGGTTCTCCAGAAATAAAGCTGAATCCACTATGATCCCATGGCTTTTAATGAAGTCAGCAAGGGTCTGTGGAACATCAAAAGTGGGGAGAACAATGTCCTTCAATGTCTCTGACTTCCCAACCAGCACTGCCTTTGTCTTTTCAGGGCTGAGTTTCAATCTGTACCCTTTTAGCCAGGTAAGCATTGAGGCCAGGCAGCATTCAGGACCTCTAACTCATCATCAGCAGATTTGGATAAGGATATACAGAGCTGTTTTTCTTTAGCATATTAATGACAACCAACCTCCAAACTATGAATGATTGGTCCTAAGGACTTTCCATAGAGATTAAAAAGCATGGGGGATAGTCCCTCGCTATTGTGCTTTATGGTTTTAAGCGTGCCATTAGATTTTTAATAGATACTGATGAGTTTTAACAAAGAGACAAACAGGTCAAACAAGAAGAAGGACACGGAGGAAACTAACCTATCCACCTTACTAGCTCTACTGACCTCCTCTGGAGTACTGGTGTGCTTCTAAAAAGAGGCACTCTACAGTCTTTCACTTTCAACCATTAGGCTGCCCATAAGTGTCCCTTCCATGGGATGAAGGTATGCAGATATACAATTCTATTCAAAGAAAACAAGCAGGCATCAATAGTCTTTAATTATTTGAAACTGTGATAAAACTTAAAGCAAATAGACAGATTTGTAGGAACATATGGTATCAACAAATAAATCCAAGTATTGAGGCACAGGGAGCGAATTTAGAGTACTATTTTAAAAAATCTCCTTATAATTACATTTTGGGAGACGTCTAAAAATGGCATTTTCATTGTCTGACACTTTACAGTTATCTTCCTAACAGCAAAATGAATGTTAGCTTTGTTTTGGGGGGGGGGGAATGCACATTCTAGCTGTTTTCTTACAGTTATAGAGATTACTGTTTGTTTTGAGATTTTGGAGCTTTCTTACAAATTGACTGGTGCGAGACATGTGGAAACCTCTGGAGAGATTTTAGGTTGCTGACCATGTTATTTTTTCAGCAAGAAGTAAACAATTTGGCTTCACCAGCAATAGTTTCTAGGAATGTGCATTGGGATCTTAACTGATCAAAATGTGAGCCGAACACTCTCTATTCATTAACCTTAGAAATATTGTTTACTTAGCTATTTGTAACATTCCCTTGCCTCTGTTTTGCACTTAGGATTGCTTACAGACAAAATAAAATAATATCTAATAAAAACATGGAAGTAATAAAAAATAGAATAACAAAATAATTAAAATAGACAACTATAAAACGGCAGCAGCCTTAATGGACCCTTAAAACCTTGGGACCATTAACAGCAGCCATAGTAAAACTTACATCAACAATAAAAACAACAGGATCAATTTGGACCCCAAACATAATTTGGAAAAAAGAATTCATCTTTGGGGAGATGGTTCATTTAGACCTTCCTCTTTCAGAAAAGAACTGTCATAATCTCTGGAAGGCTATCAGCATGCGGTATTTAAATCTCCATGGGGATGAAGTACCAGAGCTTTGGGGAAACCCACCAGTTTTAACCTCCTGCAAAATCTGGATGCAGAGAAGACCAACCTGGGAAGATCTCAAGGTATGGGCAAGTTCATATGTGTGCAGGAGATCCCACAGCTACCCAGGTCCTAAACCTTTTAGGGTTTTAAAAGTCTGCACCAGCACTTTGAAATGCATCTGTATAGAAATGTTTGTGCATATCCATCTTCATTTTATGACTTAATGAAATAGTGAGATGTTAAAACTATCAGGTCCCATGGTAATTGAGATCTTCAGGGCAGATACTGCTCAAAGTCTTATTTCCTAGGGACATCTTACCCATTGGAGCTTGGAATAGGGTCCAAGCTCCAATGAAGCATGGATCAGCATGGCCAGATCAGGTGCCTATAATTAGGGAACCAATTTCCTAACCAAAAGGAGTTAAAAATTATAATTTTACTCTCTCAAGGAACCTGTTTCTCCAGTAGGAGACCAGGATTCAGCAAGACTTCTAAGCTCTTAACAGAGTCTTTCAATGAAAGTTACATACCACTAATGGTAAAAAGCACAATCCCATTTAAAGCAGTAGCCCTTCCAGCCAGCATCACCTCCATGTTAACTAGATTCAGCTTCAGCTTTAGATTCATGTTATCTAGATTCAGCCACTTGACCACCACATTAAGCAGTGGTATTATAACATTGTTAAAACTGTATGTTATGTATTGCTCCTTTATTGTTTTATTTTATTTTATTTTTTTCTTTTTTTTACTGTGAGCTGTAGGGGTATGCAGCAAAAAATCAGTATTTTTCAGATCTAGATATATTGGAACTGTAAAATATCAGCAGTCCTGGCTTCCCAGGTTTCAAGTACCAGTATGGTAGTTGGATCCAGGTTTTTTGGGGTTTCCAATATTTTTTAGTTTCATTATCCCCTATGGGCATCTTTCCAGGGAGCTGTTCTTAAAGGTTCTGGCACCAAAATTGCAAGGGAGCTGTTGGTACCTGTCCTTTAAATAACTCCCAAATTTCAAATGAATTGGACCATTTCAAGTGAATTGGACTATTTTTACATAGATTGAATTGGACCAAAGAGTTCAATTCTTTGGGCCCCTGAATAAAGTGCCCCCAGCTATCCTCCATTGTTTCCTATGAAGGAGGGAGGAAAATCCACGAAAAATATAAAACCCAAAAATCTCCCCCTCACAGGAAATCAATTGCAAGTTATTGCCAAACCCAACCTTTGTAAAACCCAAGAATCTGAAACTATGTAAAGCTCAAGAATCTGAACCTATTAAAGCCTGAGAAGCTCAATTTATGTAAAAATGTGAGTATCTCAATGTAAAATGCAAGCATCCACAAAAATCCAAACACAACTCTAACACAAACCAACTCTAACAAAGAACCAACTTAAAAAACACTTGAAACTGACAGAAACTTACCTAAAGCAGCCTGGCAAGCTGATACCAAGACTCGACAGACACAGAAACACAGGGGGGAAATGGGGGGGGGGCAGTCCTAGGAGCCTGCAAATGCTGGCTCCCAATATTACAGTTTTTTTTACATGAATAAAAAAAGAATACAAACAATCAATTTGGAAAGCAAAATAGTAAAAAACAAAAAGTTGAATTGTATTCGTTAAATTCGAAAACAAATAAATCCATATATATTTCTTTTAATACCCACCACCCACCAGTAGTGTATACCCCTATTTCCCTCCATCACCATGCAGAACGTCCGGTGAGGTGTCTTATCAGGTTAATATTACAACAATAATTTCTACACTTAGAAAAAAAAATTATTTCTATAGCTCGTTCACAAAATTAGTAAGATTCGTCTTTGCCAGTTTATCCCAATATGTGAAGGCCTTTGACCAAGATTGTTTAAATTCTTCCATGTCTTTCCCATGAGGGGAATCTGTTAGTTTGGCCATTTGTACATAGAACCATAGTTTCTCTCTCCAGTCTTTAAGTGCAGGTCTATTTACCAGCTGCTGCAAAGCTATATTGACATATGACTCTATCACTTCTACTAATTTTCTCCCTTACAATCCCCAATAAACAAAAGGCCGGATCAAGTTTTACTTTATTAGTAATCAAATTATAGGTTTCCTTCACTACCTTTCTCCAATTTTTTTTAATCTTTTTACAAAACCACCAAGCATGCATAAACGTTCTACTTTCAATTCCACATTTCCAACATGTCTGTATTACCTACTTTCATTTTATTTGCCAATACTGGTGTAATATACCATCTATAAAACATTTTGTACATGTTCTCCCTTATTTCGTTACAGATTGTAAGCTTAAATTCTCTTTTCCATAAGATTTTCCATACCTCTAAATCTATATTGTAGCCTAGATCTATATTGTAGCCTAGAATATTACAGGTTAATCATGAATTTTTCCAGTATTTTTTGGGACCCATTTTTTGGTATGCTGAAAAATCCCAGATATTTTTGGAGGATGCAAATGTGTCTGAAAAATATCAGTAAGGTATTTTTTTGGGTATATATTTGACTTGGTCATATCTGAGCGCACATCCCTAGTGAACTGCCATGAGTTTCTTCAATAAATGGGGACTAAAAATGTTGGAAGTTGATAATAGTTTCATCCTAAGCAGTTACCCCATTCTAAGAACATTGAATTCAATGAGCTTAAGAGGGTATAACTCTGCTTCAGGTAGCATTGTGAATGACAGAAGAAGAAGAAGAAGAAGAAGAAGAAGAAGAAGAAGAAGAAGAAGAAGAAGAGTTGGTTTTTATATGCCAACTTTCTCTACCACTTAAGGAAGAATCAAACTGGGAAAGTATGTTTGAGGTTGAGATATTGTGAGTAGTACTTAATTTTTTTTATTCCAAAAAGATGGATCTTTGCATTGGTTTCATGGTGAGTGACTGCACTTGCCATCTTGCTAGGCAGGTAATAATTAGTAGTTAATCTTTTAAAGCAGTGGCTGTCTTGCTGCTGCCTAACAGATGAAAGTGGCAAAATGATACTTTTAAAGAACTCTTTATTGTAGCTGAAAGACAGCAACAGGGCATTGCTCTGTGTAACTGCCATGTTTTTGAAAGGGTTTTCGTGTCTTTATGTCTTCCAAACTCAACAAGTAGCAATTTTCTTTCCATACATGTCCTTCCTTTTGTACCTTGACATTGTAGCTCCTTTTTGCAGCTTGCTGGTTGTTTCTTTTCTTCTTCTTTTTAACCTATAATCCCAATACACAAATTCTATCCTCAGTCATAGTTGAAATGGTCTCATGTCCTCCTTACTGTCCCCTACCTCTGTGTAGAAAACATCCATTTTCCTACCCACTGGTGGGTAGGAACATCATCAAGAACATCATTTAAAAAATAATATGTTAGATTGCATACAGAAAAGAATTTGCAATTGGCACATAGTTGAAATGTCAGCATATGCTAATTTGGAGAGTCAAGGGGAATAAGAATACAGCAGTTATGATTTTGGGTCCCTTATGAGGTCATTATGAAGGCAGGTACCCCTCACAAATCAGTCACTTCTTCCATTAGAAGTCAAGAGGAGGAGATTTATCCTCCATTAGGGAGCATCTTATTGGATAGAAAGTAAACATTATGCATTCTTATTTTAATAAGCATTTTGTTCGCTGATGGCTCTAGTTGAAAGGTATGTCTGTCAATCACAAACACTGTCTTAGGTGCAACAGAAAAGCAACAGTGTGTCAGAATATATATTGAAGTCCCAATTCAGAAGACAGCAGGCCAACTATGTTCAATATATGGGGTGGGGGGAATGTCTGTATAATGAATCTTCATGTACAAGAAGAGGGGTTAAGCAAACATTTACTGTCTGCTTACAGCTAAGTTTAAGTATGAAAACTTGCAGCTGTCCATTTATGTAATTAAAAACCAGTCTCTTTGCTGAATATTTGTCCTATCATATCCATACTTAAACCCTGTCCAGTCCCATTTATACTTAATATTGAGCCTGAGGAAGAGTTCTAGGGAATGCCAAATCTTGCCATCTCTATGTTGTGATATTTTGGTTAATCTCTATGTTGTGATATTTTGGTTGATTATGTACTGTATACCATCAAAGCTATCTGCAATTTTGCCCTAGTTTTAGCCAAACAGTTCAGGTTACCTATATTTCTCATCTTGTCTGTCTGTCTATCTACAAAAGTTATATCCCACCTTTCTACCTTCACAATGGCCACCAAAGCAGCTGACATTTAAAACATATATGATACAATTACAGTTTAAAACCATTGAAATGAACCCCGCCAACACACATTATTAAAACAAACTAAAACAGGGTTAAGGTAAAAGGTAAAGGTCCGCTGTGCAAACACAGAGTCATTCCTGACCCATGGGGTGACGTCACATCCCAACGTTTCCAAGTCAGACTTTGTTTGAGGGGTGGTTTGCCAGTGCCTTCCCCAGTCATCTTCCCTTTACCCCCACCAAGCTGGGTACTCATTTGATCGACCTCGGAAGGATGGAAGGCTGAGTCAACCTTGAGCCGGCTACCTGAAACCGACTTCCGTCGGGATCGAACTCAGGTCGTGAGCAGAGCTTTTGACTGCAGTACTGCAGCTGACCACTCTGTGCCACGGGGCTCTTAAAAACAGGGTTAAATACATACAAAACATAAAAAGAGCAATTAAAGCATTGGTTAGGAAGGAGGAATCACTGAGGTAATGCCAAATGAAACAAAAAAAAAAAGTCTTCACCCACAAGCAGAAGATGGCAACAGAAGGGGACAGATGAATCTGTCTGGGACAGTTCCAGAGCTTTGGTGCCATGACCAAGAAGGCTCTCTTCCAGGTTGCCACTTGCCTAATCTCAGAAGATAGGGGCACCCAAAGCAGGGCCATAGCGGTAAAGTAGGTTCAAAAAGCAGTAAATGGTCCTTCAGGTATATTGGTCCCAAACCGTATATGAAGGTCAAGACCAGCACCTTGAATTGTGCCCAGAAATCCAGTGTAGGATTGGATCCAGTGTAGATGGGCCACTGGAGTAATATGGTCACTATGACCCACTCCAGTCAACATCTTGGCAGCTACATTCTGTACCAATTGAAGTTTTCACGCACTTTTCAAGGGCAGCCCCACATAGAGCACATTGCTGTAATCTACGTGTAACCACACCACATGCACCACACTGGCCAGATCTTTTCTACTTAGGAATATTTTAGAAGGAGAACCAAAAGACACAGAAAGCTGGAGTCCCCATTCTCTCAGGCAGAAAATATAATAAAGCCTCATTCCCTGGGAGCATAAATGTTTCAAATGTCATGGACTAAAAATATCACATGAATTCATCACAGAATTCTTGATGTAGATTCCTAAGGTGGCAAGCTACCAACAAAACATGCCAAACACATGTGGTTGCTCTTCTACTCCAACAAGTATATCACCATGAAAATGGAAATCTCTCCATGATCATCTAGCACATCATTTAGAGTAGCCCTAAATTGCAAAAAAACACCCCACACATAAAAAGGATATTTTAAGGATATTTGTTACAGCTTCTTTTTATACCATATAACTATACCAATTTTACCATCCAACGTCAAAGTAGCCCCCCCCACACACACACAAAGAAAAGGATTGTGTATTTAGCATGGGCGTTTGTGAATGAAGCAGAGTTCGCAGAAGAGATCATTGTAAAGTCCCATTGGAGCCTCCTGAGCCTCCAAATCTGCTTCTGGGAGGCTGTTTGGACTGGATTCAGTCGTGGTAAAAGGGGTGCAACTGTAAAGAGAAATTGGTGGGGACTAGGTTGCAACCTCCAGGTACTAGCTGGAGATCTCCTGCTATTACAACTGCTCTCCAGCCGATAGAGATCAGTTCCCCTGGAGAAAATGGCTGCTTTGGCAATTGGACTCTATGGCATTGAAATCCCTCCCGTCCCCAAACCCTGCCCTTCTTAGGCTCCACCTCAAAAACTTCCTGCTGGTGGCAAAGAGGGACCTGGCAACCCTAGTGGGGTTCCAGATTTGGGGGAGCCCTAGGCAGAGAGCTCCCAGGCCCCCCTTCATGCCCACCTACCAATGTGTCTCACTACCTGCCTGTTCATCCTTCCTGTGCCCTGCTTGCAAGCCCTCTCGCTGCCTATGCTCACAGCCATCTGCATTTCCCACAGCAGTTTCCCTAATAGCACTGGGCAGAATGCAGCTGGGAGCCTGAGTAGCCGGGCACTCACAAGTCAGCCAGCACGATAAGGGCATGTTATGAGTCATCAGCAGTGGGCCCTGCCAGAAGCTGCAGGCCCTGGCAACTGCCCCACCTGAGGGTATGCTGATGCCAGCCCTGGGTGGGAATTGCCTCCACACTCTTGCTGGAGTTGTTATGAAAACAAAGCAGGCACTTATGCAAAAGGGGGAAAAGCAATGTTCCTTTTGGTTCTTGTAGGTTATCCAGGCTGTGTGATTGTGGATAACCACGGTCACACAGCCCGGATAACCTACAAGAACCAATGAACTCTGACCGTGAAAGCCTTCGACAATGTTTATTCTGCAGCTCCGCCCACCACTACATGGCATATTTTTAGAGGAGCTAAAGGGATTCCAGTGGGAAAGGAGGAGAGGCAACAAAGATCCCTTCTGAAAACTCTGCCCTGTTCATGTGAGTGTGTGTAAAGTGCTGTGAAGTTGCAGCCAACTTATGGCAACCCCAGCAAGGGGCTTTCAAGGCAAGTGGGATACAGAGGTGATTTGCCATTGCCTTCCTCTGCAGAATCTTCCTTGGGGGAAGTGAGAAGGAGTTACTGATGTAGAACTGTGAAGTATTTTATGTGATTATGTGACTATCTGTTTTTAGTTTATTATGTATATATCTATTGTTGATTGTCCATTAAAAGTATTTTTAAACAAGAGAATCTTCCTTGGTGGTATCTCTTCCAAGTACCGACCCTGCTTAGCTTCTAAGATCTGACAAGCTCAGGCTATACTATGCCTCCTTCCCTCCCAATGCCCTCTTCATAATTGGTGGACTATGGACTGCAAGAAGCAATACATATAATTAATAAGCTGGGCATAAATGTATATTCTTTGACAAATACAGGTTGAGTATCCCTTATCTGGACATTTGATATCCAGACTGACTCGAAAACCAGACTGTGTGAGCAGGCATGCAAGCAGATTCGTGCCGCCCTGTACAGAGGGTACAGAAAGAAGGATGGGAAAAGGTGGGGAGGGGAAAAAAAGAGAAGCCATCTTTCTTTCTGGGGAGGAGGAGACTACCAATGGCATGCCTGCTAGAAGCTGCTTCACTCTCTCTGCCTCAGGCTGGGGACCAGATATTCCAAAATATTCCAAAATACAGAAAGATCTGAAATACGGACCACTTCTGGTCCCAAGCAGTCTGGATAAAAGATACTCAATCTGTAATCATATGTGGTCTGAAACTCTGCGGGGAGAGGGCTGTTCCCTAGTCATGCTAGATGGCACCCCTGGTCCACGGTTTGTCGCACAGATTTGATATTGTTACACTTTATTAAAGTTAGATCCCCCCCCCCACAAAAAAACTGGGATCACTGTAAATTCTGTGAATTTAATTATTCTTACATTTATTTTTGCAAGCAAAACAAAAACTAGTGGTAGCACCTTTCCCCACTTCTGGAATGCACAAGCAGAAGTTCACAGCTTTTATGCCACCGAGTCCTGGAAAAAAAAGGGGGAATTGCATTTTTTTTGCTCCTAATTGAAATTCATGCTGTGACCACAGGTGCAGTAACATCTTTTGTTCTCCCTTTTTCAATCTAACTTTTATTCTGGTTCTAATTTTTGACGATGTACATAAAAAAAATCCCCTCTAAAAGCCACAATCCAATCCCAAAGGAGCATATCTAAGTTACAGTTAAAAGAGTACAGCTGGCTGGCGATATTCTTAATTTCCTGTGAAATGTTGTGGTAGTGGGCCATAACAAAAATATTTTCAAAATGGAGATAAATTGGCAAAGTGGGTTTGCTTTTTTTTCCTTTTCCCTGAGCAGTGTCATGTTTTATTACTTATTGTCTTTGGCTATATTGAATTACTGCAAAGATCCGTCAAACTGTGTCAGCAGATTCTGTGCTTCCATTCCAAATTTTCCTTTTTCCCAAAGAAGTGTAAGACACTCATAAAAGTGTAATCCAAGTTAAGATGCCCCATATAAAAATCAACCCATCAGTAGTTTTAGAGATAAAAATAACCACCTTTTGACTCTTGACTTTTTGCATGTGGTTCTCTCTACCTTTTTTTTGAGTGAGATCCAAATGAACATTAATAGGTATGGATGGGCATGCTTTTCTTTTAAATTTTGGGATTTCTTTTTTGCTTCTTGGGATATTTTCATTCAATTCACTGCAGCCTTTTGTAACCCAGGATTTACAGTTTCCCCCCTAAAATAGAAGCCTTTGAAAATTTACATAGGGTGAAGATAACATATGGACATATGAAAAGCCCTGCTGGATTAGACCAGCATTCCATCCAGTCCAGCATCCCATTTCACACAGTGGCAACCTAAGCCCTAGATAGCCAGAAAACAGTGCTTAGAACCCAAGGCCTTCTCCTGATGTTGCTTCCCAGCACTAGTGTTCAGTGGTTTACTGCCTCTAAATGTGGAGGATTCCCTTAGTCATCATGGTTGGATGCAGTTGATGGACACATCCTCATTTGAAAGTATTCCTTAGTGTGATGTGATCCTCTGAAGAAGGTGTCCTTTCTTGTGCCATTCCGGTCTCAGGAGAGGCTCCATATCACATGGGAAGAGCTGGTGAAACACATGATACAATATGTAGGGGGAGGAGTCATGTTATCGGCTCCTCCCACATGTCGTGGAGCTTCTGACATTACAAGAGGTTCTTGTAGGTTATCCGGGATGTGTAACCGTGGTCTTGGTATTTTCTTTCCTGACGTTTCGCCAGCAGCTGTGGCAGGCATCTTCAGAAGAGTAACACTGAAGGACAGTGTCTCTCAGTGTCAAGTGTGTAGGAAGAGTAATATATAGTCAGAAAGGGGTTGGGTTTGAGCTGAATCATTGTCCTGCAACAAGTATCAAAGGTAATGTGCTAATCATTGTCCTGTAAGTATCAAGATAATGTGCAATGAGGGTGTGGTATGTTAATATGGAACCATTGTATCCTGAAGTGATCTGTTAATGTGTGAAATCAAAAGCTAATCTGCATGGCTATTGTTGACTGTAGTCTTTGTTGGTCTGGAGGTTTTCATTCTTAAACTCTCTTCTTTTCTGTTAAAGTTGTGCTGATGTTTATGAATTTCAATGGCTTCTCTGTGCAATCTGACAAAATAGTTGGTAGAATTGTCCAGTCTTTCAGTGTCTTGGAATAAGACCCTGTGTCCTGTTTGTGTCAGTCCATGTTCAGCCACTGCTGATACCAAGACCACAGTTACACAGCCCGGTTAACCTACAAGAACCAATGAACTCTGACCGTGAAAGCCTTCGACAATATTACAAGAGGTGTTTAGAAAGGACTCCAATGGATCTTGCACCATTGTGGGAGGTCCTTTATGCCAGCTTATCTAAGACAGTTATGTCAGGTCTCACAAAATAGCCACAGCCGTGCTCTTGATTGCTTGATCCGTACAACAAATGGACAAAAGGGAGGGTTATAGCTTCATACCCGGGAGACTACTTTTCCATAGACCCTCCCCCAAAGGTTTATCTTTCACCACATTTTATTATATAGCTAACAGTGTAGTTAGTTGGAGCAAGTTAAAGGGTAATTGATCTGTGAGCAGTGAGGCCTAACTTGACATTTTTATGAAGCCATTTGTTGTGTTAATCAGGATTTAATACTAAGAAAATTTGCTTTTCACAATTCCTCTGCTTTAATTAAGGTCTCATTACATGAGATTGATCTGCTTTTCAGATTGTCTTCTAGTCCTTTCCTGATAATGCTTTTATTAAAAAGGACCTCTTATTAAATGTGTTCTGTGACCATGTATTTGAAATCTGTGTAAAATATTTGCTGAAGTTGGCTTGATAGGAGTTTCTCTGCTTAGCTTCTTAATAGGCCATTCAGGGGGGCAAGAAAAACTCAAAACTGAGGGAAAAAAAACATGTAATGTTTAGTAGAATCAGGGCTAGTTTTATTTTAGGGATGCTTGAACATTTGCCAGTTCAGTTCACTTCTCATTCACCAGTGATGATCAGGCAGCCAATTAATCGACAGGCTGGATGGCCTTTCACAACCTGTTTATGTGTATCCAAAGGAATGGGTTTCTTGTAGCTATCAGAAGCTAAATCAAATAGATCTACTCTCTGAATAGATTACCAGCTACAGGGTGGTAAGTTAAGGCATGTTCTCCCTTCAATAAATGATCACCAGATAGAGATGTGGATCACCCTCGTCCAAGAGATTCTTCCAATCATGTTTAAATACCTTTGATTTGGCAATAGATGTTAAAAATTCACCTCAGATTTTGCTTTAAGGGGAATGTAGAATTGTGAGAAAGAAACCACCCTCACTGAATTATTTGATTGATTTTATTGAAATGTTTTGCTTTCCTCCAAATTTCTGTAGAAGTTTTATTTCAGAAAGATATAAAGTATAGACAAATTCGGTGACAATTATAGTTGAAGCAATTTGTGCTGATCATTTGTTTTGCAGGAATAGAGGTTTTTTTCCTGAATGCAGCAATGACCCCCCCCCATGGTGCTCTGGGAACAGAGGAGACAGGAAAGAGTATGGGAAAGCATGGGGACAAAAGAAAGGGAAGCCAGCATTCCTTCCGAGGAGGAGGAGACTACCAATGGCAGGCCTGCTAGAAGCTACTTCACTTTCTCTACCTCAGGCTGGGGACCAGATATTCCAAAATATGGAAGGATCCAAAATACAGACCACTTCTGTTCCCAAGCAGTCTAGACAAGGGATACTCAACCTGTAATATATTTGACTTCTATAAAGTGAGAGAATGAAGTATTTTGGCCAAAATGTATACAGGTATGCCAATATCTCTTGGATTGGTGTTTTATTGCTTTTTAAAAAATAGATGTGTGTCAGACATATCTTCTGTGCCAGGCATGCTGGAAAATATTCAGCTATAAAGAATATTTGTAGCGTTGGCAGCTGCAAAGGGTAGGTGGTCTGTCTCCATACCTTCCATCCTCATTTCTTGCTCCTACAGATTTTAAATTTCAGCTGACAATAAAGTCTTTCCCCACTATTCAGATGGTTTCAGCTTGTCATCAGAATAATTTGTACAGAAACTAATATTTATATATTATCTACCTTTATGTAGGATCCATGAGTCAGCATGATGTAGAAAGAACCAGCATGGTGTAGTGGTTAAGAGCGGTGGTTTGGAGAGGTGGACTCTTATCTGGATAACCAGGTTTGATTCCCCACTCCTTCACATGAGTGGCGGATGCTAATTGGGTGAACTGGGTTGGTTTCCCCACTCCTCCATATGAAGCCAGCTGGGTGACCTTGGGCTAGTCACAGTTCTCTTAGAGCTCTTTCAGCCCCACCTACCTCACAGGGTGTCTGTTGTGGGGCGGGAAAGGAAAGTTGATTGTAAGCTGGTTTGATTCTTCCTTAAGTGGTAGAGAAAGTCAGCATATAAAAACCAACTCTTCTTCTCCTTTTCCTCCTCGGTTGATGCAGGATGAATTCAAACATTACAAGGTAATACTCAAAGCTGATTTGTGAACATATTCAGTACAAAAGGGTCTGTTCAGGAGTGAAACGTGTATGGGTGTGTGTGAAGTTGGTAATTCGAGTAGTATTTAGTGAAGTGTGTGCCCCAAGTTCAGCATTACTTTCCCCAATGCACTCCCATGGAGCAGTGCTGTAGACAGTGGAGAACCTTAATGTTTGGCTTACTGAATCAGTGTAGTCAAGAGGACTATCTCCATACCAGTTCTGCAAAGAATCACAAAACCTCCTACCCAACAATGACATTGATAAAGGAAGGACATGAAATGTTCACAAGTTGAGCAAAGAAGATTTTTTGGATGTGGAAGCCTTCTCTGTGAGATAGAATGTTAGCATAATTCAAAAATAATGAAGTCACATTGATTGAAGAAGGGTCATTTATTATTTTACTGTTAGGCGTAGAGACAATGGCCCTTTTCAGATTACCATTCTTAACCAGATGTTATCTATTGTTGGCCTGATTCTGGCCATTTCAAAGAGTTCCATGCTTCCCCCCCACCTTTTTTCATGGCACATTTTTTTCAGCTTTAAAAGAACATTCTAAGATTAGTGCTATAGCACTATAGCACCATAGCAATCCAATGCATCTGAATACTGGTGATATAGCACTAAATTGCTTAGAACGTAAAAAAACAAAAAAGAATGTACTGCTAAAAAAGGTGTGTGTGTGGGGGGGGGGAGCTGTCCTTTTGGAAGTGCTCCAAACATTTTTAACAGCACACTGCAGCGATTCAGAAGCACAAGGAAGAACTGAAAATGAGAGAAAGCAGTTTTCATAAAAAATGGCTGAGTTCCGGGATGCCAACAGGAAACAAACAGCTTTGTCTGAAAAAGGAAAAACCAAAACAAAAAAACATTAGCAGTCAGGAGCCGAAACTGTTGTGTCTGAAATGACACCAAAAAATCTGTTAGTAACCTGCTGCTCAAATGGATGATAAGGGCAGTTTGAAAGCGGCCATAGTCTTAAAAATATTTTTGCATGATCTTTCTGCCCATCATAGATTTGATGTAGACAAAGAAGGTGGTTGATAGAAGCATATGTGCAGACGGGAAAATATATAGTTTTATTAAGTGGAAAGAAAAGACGCATCCTGGTGGAAAGCTGCAGCCTTGCCTGATTCACATTGATATCAATAGGCTTGAACATTTCAGTATGCTCTCTCTTGCTTCCATTGATTGGCTGATTTGTTTGTTCATTGCTACTAATACAAATGTATGTCTCCCAGACCCCATGCCTTGAACTAAGTTGTGCTTCTAATGGAGTGAATTTTCACCTCTGTCAAAAGGTTCTGCTGTCCTGCAGTTTCTGGTGTGCTATGAAAGACTGTTGTATTATATTATACCAGTGATAATTCTTTTTCTTCTGTGAGCAGCTTTATTCTCTCTGGTTTTAACAGCAGTTGTCCCCAACAAAGAAACAAGTCTGTTACAGGAAAAAAGAGAAGAGTTTAATCTCATAGATTCACTGAGCCACGAAGATTTACAGTTTAACAAAAAGTCTAAATGGCTATGTATCATGTAACATAAAAAATCCGTTATGTAGGTCAATAAGAATTGTGGTATAAAGGGAATATGTAGGAGAGCAACCATCTCCAGTAATCCATCTGACCTTTTGGATAACTATGTCAGATCATAAGCCAGCCTCAGCTAGCTGCTAGATTCTCAGTTTTTAAAAAGGAAAAATCATATACAGGACATGAATTTAAATTTAGGAAATTTGTTGTATTGATTAATTTTCTTTTAATACAGTAGGTCACTCCAGCAATACTGAGAGGAGAAGCTGCCAGGAACATTTCAGGTCCTGTTTTGATTGGCTGGAAACAGCCTGAATGAGAGGACTGGCCAATCAAAAACTGGTGTCTTCATTTGAAATTGCTGTGCTGGTGCTGGCAATAACAGATGCCATTTATGCAAGACCATCCCTTATGTGGGGGTACTGCTTTGTTAATCAAGACTTCAAGTGGGTAGCATAGTTCTCAGGTGCCCTCATTCCAATGATGCTAATGGTTCCAATATAGCCATGTGTGCAAGGAGCTTTCCACAGTCCCTCCATGGAACTTCACACTTATTTTCAGGTTTCACATGTATCTCCAGAATCACATGCCCATAAATAAAAATCAGTTATGCAGATCAACACAAGAAGTGTCTGGATTTAGGGGGGCATTCAGGCATAGGGTTGCCAACTGCCAGGTAGTTCAGAAAAGCGTAAGCTACCACTACACAGGCAAACTTCAACCACCAGACTACTATGTAGCATTAAGAAAACAACAAGGCTGAAGAAGCCATCATTGGTGAAAGCGTCTATTACCTGGAAGACATTTCCATTCTACTATAAGTGCCAGCTTGGTCTCCGTTTGAAACACCTGCAGCCGATAGCCAGTGGATATAAAAGTCTGATTTCCCACTTGGACTCTTGGAAAATCTGTAGGAATTCTTTCTATTTTCGGGACCAGCGCTTACAAAGACTGAAATTATACTGGAAAGTCTTTAAGACTCAAAGAGAAACATTAGACATAGATTTGTTGTATATATTGTTCTTTGACTTGTCTTTTGATATTTTTGTAGAATGTTCTCTTGTTTGACTGTCGCTCACCTATAGATATTGCTTGCACCACGTTTTGTATTGACTATCTCCTTTTGAATATATGTATAGAACTGAGCCTTGTGTGGATTGTTTTTGCAACTGCCAGGTAGTAGCAGGAGATCTTCTGCTAATTCAGCTAATCTCCAGCCGATAGAGATCAGATCACCTGGAGAAAAATGGCCGCTTTGGCAATTGAACTCTATGACATTGAAGTCCCTCCCTTCCCCAAACCCCGCCCTCCTCAGGCTCCAAAAAAAAAATCACCTGCCGATGGCGAAGAGGGACCTGGCAACCCTTATCAGGCACTAGTGGACAGATTCTGGTCTCGCTTTCTCCTAGAAGAAATCTGAGTTTGATTAAATCTAAAAATACTGTCCAAGCTATGATTTTAATAAAGTTGTTGGCTTGTAATACTGGTACTTGAGCACATGATATTTGACCTGAAAAAATAACCTGCAAGTGTTTATAGCATTGTAAAAACATGTCTTGGCTTACAATCCCAATTTTCCCAATTTAAAAAATACTGCTACCTGAGCACTTAACTGAAACTGCTACTAATGGCCTTGCCCACATTATTTCACTGGCTCACTGGAAGGTCTACAACAGGTAGCCCAGACAATCTTTTAGATTTAATTAATAATCAAATAAAACTTGTAATTAATAATCAATATACCTAATTCTCAATATGGCCCCATACGTAGAAGTAGTCTGCATGTCACGACCATGTAGAGAGAAAAGAGATCTTTCTGCAAGCTTGGGGGACCCCCAGGTTTGCAGGGAAATGTGAAATCTGTTTAAAAACTGGTGGCGGCAGGAGGTGTTAAATCCCTCAGAGACAACAGCATTTGTTGGCTGCCATGGGAATTGGAGAAAGAGGAGCCGCTGTCACATGAGCCAGATAGTTGTTGGCAGCACTGAAGATGGGCAGGGGAAGAAGGAGGGACTTCAATGCCATAGAGTCCAATTGCCAAAGCGGCCATTTTCTCCAGGTGAACTGGAGATCTCTATTGGCTGGAGATCAGATGTAATAGCAGGAGATCTCCAGCTAATATCTGGAGGTTGGCAACCCAAGAATGGGCAAGCAGATAAAGTGGTGAGGAGGGGAACAGGCAGGCAGGCAGAGTAGGGGGGAGGGGAGGGATGGGTGAACAAGATTTTCCCTGTCCCACAAGTTTCTCACGGGTCCCTGTGGGTGAGAGGAGCAGGAGTCCAAGGGCCAATTGGATTCTCTCCACAAGACTTGTAGGTCCTTCACTTGTACTAGTGATAGTGCCAAACGGGTGAGATATTTACATAGCTGATTGTAGGAAAAACAGACACCTCGGCTGTGGTTTTAATGTTTATTCGATAGGAATTCCATTAAATATTGCCTGTGACCATCCATAACCTAATAACTTTTCCTTGGAAGTAACTCCTTCCGAATTGAACGAAACTTTCTTCATAGTAAATGCCTTCAGAATTACTTAAAAAAAAAAAAGATTTAAAGCCATAACTCCAGACTACAAGAATTACTGAAATGTGGGCATTCATCCCTTCAAAAATATACAATAATTGGTAAGAAGCAATTCAGAGCTCAAAACTTGCTTCAGGAGACGGCAGCAATTTTGTGTCACTAATGTAGTCATCCATTAATGTCAATATGAGATTATGGAAGCCTGAATAAGATGGAAAGAAATATTTGTGGCACACAAACTTGCTTGTGCTGGGCCAGAAAGGGTGGCATAACATGTCTGTGCATTAGAAAAACAGTCCTCAGCTCAATTAGCTGAAACACACAAAGTGTCTGGGAACATCACACAGTTAGCTTAGTTGTCTGTAAACAGCCTAATTACTATGTATGGGTGTGAGAGCTGGACAATGAAGAAAGCTGATAGGAAGAAAGTAGATTCCTTTGAAATGTGGTGTTCGAGGAGAGTGTTACAGATACCATGGACTGCCAAACAAACAAATCAGTGGGTTATAGATCAAATCAAGCCTGAACTGACCCTAGAAGCTAAAATGACTAAACTGAGGCTGTCGTACGTTGGACATATTATGAGAAGACAAGAGTCTTCTTGCTAGGAAAAGTTGAAGGCAGCAGGAAAAGAGGAAGACCGAACAAGAGATGGATTGACTCTATAAAGGAAGCCACGACCCTCAATTTGCAAGATCTGAGCAAGGCTGTTAAGGATAGGACACTTTGGAGGACATTGATTCATAGGGTCGCCATGAGTCGGACACAACATGATGGGACTTCACACACACACACACACACACACACACACACACACACACACACACACACACACACACACACAGAAACAGCCCAAACATGGTTGGTGAGTTACCTTCTGCATATTCAAACGTTACATTACAATACAGCATTTCACATGTGCAACCCAATGGTAGTCCTACGTCCACCCTACCAACCTGTCATTGCCTGCCACCTAGCAGCCAATCATTTAAATAAAAATAAGCAAACCGTTCAGTCAGCCAGTCTTTATAAACAAACATTGTCATTTTAAAAGAAAAAAGCCTTATCTCTTGGTGTCAAGAGTTTGGAAATGTTATAAAAAATACTGTTCGCGCTTTCTAGGTATTCCCACCGATGTATTAAGAGTTTGAAAACGTTATAAAAAATACCGTTCGCACTTTGTTTGGCCCCTTTAGTTGTAAAGACGTCTTCCAACCATTTTTTAGCTGTAGTATCCAAAAACCCTTTTAAAGCGATGTTTTTTATAACATTTCCAAACTCTTGATACATCGCTGGGAATACCTAGTGCGGTAACAGCCTTAGAATCCAGGTTCAAATTCCTTCTTGAACCATGCCACTCACTCTGTGCTGCATACATTATTCTTCAGGCTACTCTATCTCACAGGGTTGTTGTGAGACTAAAATGATGGAAACTTAGGTACTTTGCTCTAACCTCCTTTAAGGATAAAAAATCAGCATTATACAAAGCCTATTTCTCACAAACAGCAAATGAGGTGATAAACATGTCTGCACCACTTCAGATTGCTGATGGGGGCTCACACACTGGAATATTTTCCCATGGGTGAAAAAAAGTCCTGTACATACAGAAAACCAGCATGTCATAGAAAGGGCCGGGCTACTTCTTCCTAAATCCATAGGAAGGGAATTAGTTGAACACAGGAAGTGGTACAGCCCAAACCCATGGTCCAGACCCATGTTCACCATGTTCCCTGCTGTTTGTGAGAAATAGGCCTCTGACGAATACTTGCTTTCAGTATGAATCTACCTCATACTTCTTTGGTGGCTCTATGATGATGAGAGATGGATATCTTTGTCTGGTACTTTGACGATGTGAGAAATTATTTATGCCTGCGTTACAAAAGAAATCGCCAATTTTAGTATAATATTAAGGCTTAAATGAAAGGATAACTTAAAAATTCTGGGTCAACTGGAATAGCTAAATAGTGTGGGGGGAAAATTCTGATTCTCTCCTCAAGAATAAAAAGCTTGTGTAACCAACCTAAAAAAAGCTTCTCTTTTTCCATCTGTGGGATACTTATTTGAGTTCAACATGTGGTTTAATATGAAAAGAGTTCAGTGATGTTCGTTGCCTCCCTAGTGGCTTGTAAAGCCATTGTAAGGAAATCTGGGTTAAGTGCTATACAGCCTTTCATAGGAGG